>NC_090265.1:629111137-629413895 GCF_040414725.1 Anabrus simplex | reverse complement strand
AGTCTAAATCTCCAGGACACTGCCCTTGAGGCGGTAGAGGTGGGATCCCTCGTTTAGTCTGAGGGAAAGACGAACCATGGAGGGTAAACAGATAAAGTAGAAGAAGAAGGAGAAGTATCGTGTTCCTCTTTTTCATCCTTTCTATCGGACCTCCCTAGGTCAAATCTTCTTCTTCCTCTTCTTTGTCTTCTTCTTTATATGTTTATCCCCAGCATCGGTTTTCCCTCGGAATCAGTGAGGGATCCTGGAGTTTAAGACTCTGAGCTGGGGGACACAATTGGGGAGGATGACCAGTACCTCGCCCAGGCGGCCTCACCTGCTGTGCTGAACAGGGGCCTTGAGGGGGGGGGGTATGGAGAGATTGGAAGGGATAGACACGGAGGAGGGAAGGAAGGGGCCGTGTACTTAAGGTAGATACCATCCGGACATTTCCCTGGAGCAGAAGTGGAAACCACGGAAAACCACTTCCAGGATGGCTGAGGTGGAAATCAAAACCACCTCTACTCAGTTGACCTCTCGAGGCTGAGTGGACTCCGTTCCAGCTGTCGTATCACTTTTCAAATTTCGTGGCAGAGCCAGGAATCAAACCCGAGCCTCGGCGGAATGGGGGGGGGGGTGGCAGCTAATCACACTAACCACTACAATACAGATCGTTTACCGATACTTTCATTCTTAAAGCGTCAGACCACTTCTACTTTCCCTATCATCACTGTTAAGAGAGGAAGATTCCCAGTTGTGCTTCCTATTAAAACAGTAATCACCACCGCCAGGAGAGAACGGGTTGATTCCCACTCTAGGCTATCCGGGAAGTAGATTTTTCTGATCCAGATGGATGCTAGGATGACGCCTAATGCACAAGACCAGCCATTTCATTCTCAGTGTAAGATTAATTATCTAAACTTACACACCACATTCCAATTATTATGTAACGTAAATCGTAAAAAAGATTCCGGAGCTGTTTACCCCGCCCCTGATGTACTGCTACGACAAACAAATAAGGAAAATTAGGTGGGAGGAATGTCAGGACTGCTTGATGCAATGTCAGACTTGCTGTGTCATAATGAGTAATGTTTGTAGTAAAGAGTCTAGATGCATTTTGAGTGAAGTTTCATTAGAAATAAGATATTGTGTAATCCACATAGTTTCCTGGATTTAGCGTCAAATAAAACGAACGAATACATCACTCAAGATGGTGAATATCAATACCAGGATACCTCCTCTGTTTAAAAGTTGCGAAGAAAAGATGAATTTCCCTTTTTTTTTAAATTCTAAGGATATTCGGCTTCATTTGGTTGTTGTTTTAATATACAGATCACATTTTACTCGTCCAAACACAAACTTCTCAATATCAGTTAAAGGCATATTTAATGAGTGGATTGTTCTTAAATTAAACAGATGTTACAACAGTGTTGGTATTAGTGCATTAGTTTCTTTTTCTGCCACTCCTCTAGTCTCTTGAGCATACGGCGAGCCGACCACCAATGATTGAGGTGCTCATGAGTAAGTCATGATGCAGAGGGAGGGGTGGCGCCCGAGGCGGGGGTTCATGCATAAAACATGATCTGACCAATATCTTACTTGTGCTCGCGATAGGGCTGCTGAGTCCATCAGTGCCTCCGTCATCCATCCATCCCTCGCCCGGACCTGATATATCTTCGCAAATATTTCCCGGATTGGTCAGTCCGTACAAGGGGGAGCGTCAGAATCTAGGGTTACTTCCACTGGCTTCATACCTAGGTGGCAATGGTTCGAAGCTTGGTCAGTAAATGTCGGATTCTTTCAAATGTTTCACGTAAAACTAGAACTCCGGTGACCAAGATCACGATACCAACAGTAACGAAATTTCAGTTGCGTCACGAGATTCTCCAGGGTCCTCAATTTTAGAGAAGGTAAGGTAAGGGTTATACTGCCCGAAGGCAGGTCCGAACCTCCGCAGAGGTGTTCCCGAGCCGGAGTTTACGTGCGGTAGGGTGGCCAGTTCCTTTCCGCTCCTCCATTCCTTTACCCCCACCAACAGTGCGTGGCAACCCATCCAACCACTCCCAATGTAGCTTAACTTCGGAGATCTCACGCGATCCGGTGTTTCAACACGGCTACGGCCGTTGGCTTTTAGAGAAGAGGAGACATTATAAATAATAATAATAATAATAATAATAATAATAATAATAATAATAATAATAATAATAATAATAATAATAATAATAATAATAATAATAATAATAAACCGGAAGGGCCTGGACAGATGAACAACGGAAGCAGGTCAGCGAACGCATGGAGTATTGGACACAGAGAAAACTCCGCACGAAGAGAAAGAAATGAAGTTGTAGCGTGATCCTTAGTTGTCCATTCGATTGTAAAATAATAATAATAATAATAATGATAATAATAATAATAATAATAACCTTAGTGGTTTTACGTCCCACTTTTAAGATATTTGAAGCGGACTTTGTTATTATTTGTGTAAGCAGGAGGGTATTATACTCAAATACATTCTTACACTACTGTAAGAGGAAATTATCACCGGTATGTTCTCGAATTGTAATGTAGTTGTCAATGATGCTTAAATAAAAGTAAAAGAAATATGGCACTATCTTTGCAACTAGAGAGAGAGAGAGAGAGAGAGAGAATTTAACTGAATGTATTGATAATGATGATTTACATGCTACTGAGGCTGAAAAGCCCCTTTATGTAGCGTCTCCTTATAACACAATACAGGTTTATGAATATACTAACTACATTTTATAATATTAAAATATGAAATTAAACATTAAACTTAAAAATTAAAATACAGATACGAATTCCAATAAAATTAAAATATAAATTATATAAGTAATAAAGTATACCATTCAACTTATTTAATATTTTAGACTACAAGAATCTAAATAATATAAAAAACTGAAACAATTTTCTTAGAAATATACATATTTCTGATTGCGAGACACAAGAATGCCTGATCTCAGCCCCTTGCGTTAAGGACTGCTTTAGTTGGGTACAGTTCCTGTTATTTGCAAAACGGTGAAGATTAAAGACATTGAAGGTACGGGATGCAGTACAAACAAAAGATTTGTTAAATTTAGTGGTACGGTGAAGGGGAATTTGAAGGATGGATTTTGTAAACATATTATCTCTGTTATGTACTGACTCCATAGATTTAAATGCATTATAAAGGTAGGGTGGGGTTTTCAGTTTGATCATTTTGTGCGTAGCAACGGCTACTGAGATTTTCCGTCGTTCATGGAGTTTCAACCATTGCAGCTGTATGTAATAGGGTGTTACGTGTTTATCACGCCTGGCATTTGTCACGTAACGAATACATGCGTTTTGTATCCTCTGTAGTTGTAAGTTCAAAGTTTCAGGTAAGTCGTTGTATACGACTGATCCATAATCAATTATGGGGAATATAAGACTTTGAACAAGTAGTTTCCGCATAAAAGGTGGTGTACATGACACGTTACGTTTCAAAATATGCATGGATGACACAACTTTTCTGATCACATTTAACGTATGATCAGACCAGGATAGGGTTCTGTCGAAAATGAGTCCTAGATTGTTAACGGTGTCACTATAATGGATATCTGTATCTAGAATTTTTTTTTGCTGGGAGGGATTTGAGGTCAACAGTTTTCAGGAGTTTTGAGTAACCTATGCAAATAAGCTGAGTCTTAGCCACATTTAATTGAAGGTTATGATTTGCGCTCCATTCGATCAATCGAGAGATATCATAGTTAAAATGCATTATACAAGAAGGTGCGTTAGTGGGACTGAAATAGAAGTAAGCTTGTAAGTCATCAGCATACATGTGAAAGGTACTACTTTTAAAGACTTCAGAAATATCATTAATATAAATAGAAAAACATAAAGGACCGAGGACTGATCCTTGTGGTACGCCGCAGTTTACTGATTCCCAGATAGAGGATCGCCCGTCAACAAACGTGACTCTTTGTGATCTACTTGGTAGATATGATTCTAACCACGACAGAGCACTCTGCGAGAAACCAATTACTTCACCTTTGCAAGAAACAACTCATGATTAACAGAGTCAAATGCCTTAGAGAAATTAAAGAGACATAAGATAGTAAGCTGCCTCTTATCGATGGTCGCGGGTATATCATCCGTAACTCTCAGCAGAGCCGTAGTAGTACTATGCCCCTTCTTGAAGCCAGATTGGTAAGGATTTAGAATGTGATATTTAGACAGATATTCACATATCTGCTCATGAACAATTCTTTCTAGTGCCTTACTAAGTGCACAGAGGATGTTGATAGGCCTAAAATCTCTACAGACTGTTGGGATTTTCTTTTTGGGCACAGGACGTACATTGGCACGCTTCCATTCTGAGGGATACACCCAATTCTGTAGAAAGAAGTTAAATAAATGCACAAGAGCAGGAAGAATTATGTCAATGCAATCAGAAATGATACATATTGAGATATTATCTGGACCTTTAGCTTTAGTTCGAATTGATCTGACTGCTTTTTCTACCTGTTAAGGGTGTACGTACATGAAAGAGAGAGAGAAGAGATCTATCTATCATTGAATAAGTGGCTTCGGAGTATGGGTCACACAGTTATCATATTGCATTCGGGAGATAGTGTTTTCGAACTCCACTGTCAGTATCCCTGAAGGTGGTTTTCAGTGGTTTTCAATTTTTACACCAGAAAATTGCTGTGGCTGTTCCTTAATTAAGGCCGCGGGAGCTTTCTTCCCATTCCTTCCCATTCTTTCATTTCCAATCGTCGCCGTAAGATCTACCTGTGTCCAAGCAAATTCTATCTATCTATCTATATATCTTTCTAATATATCCTTCCAGTGACTGTTGGATTAAAATTAAGGAGAACATTGGAAGTTTATGGTAATGTAAAATTAATTAAATCATACGTCCAGTCATTATACGTCCAGTTGTCATACGTCCAAATACGTCAGTAGATGAAATAACTCGCTCAGCTGAATAAATAAAATATAACGAATTGAAAGTACCGGTGAATTCACAATCTCAGAACCCCGTGATATTTATTAAGTTACGGTCGGCAACGGAATGTTATAGTACGATGATATAATATTGAATTAATATTGTATTTTCTTCGGCAGAAGATGAGCAAATATCAATAGATGGCATGAAACTTCAATGACGAAAATGTGTAGCGGAGGCCATGGAATGTGCTGAATCAAACGGGCCAAGCTCAATTCATATACGGTGGTCATACATTGTCTATCTATTATGATATAATTCGAGAATCGAGACCCATATTGAGATAGTCGATTGGTACGTCGAGTTATGAAGGCGACGGATTGTTAAACATGTTGCTTTGCTAACACCAGTGATCTCAAGAGCGTTCCGTATCAAAGAGGTTATGCATTAAATGTCAAAATCATCTGGAAGGGAGATTACAGGCTGCAGAATTCGGAAGATTTATTAAATGCAAACTGACTTTTATTATTGTATCTTAGAATTGGATTTTGTTTTGAGAAAACAATAGGGTCAAACAATTCTAGAAGGTCATCAGAAGTATCGCACACGGCTAGGAAGAAGCGAGATCAAAAGCAAATTATAACTGTATAAATATTGTATGAATAGTACGATTTATTTATTGTAAAGGGTAAAGATATATCTTATTCTTATTCTCTCAGGATATAAGGCGAGTGTTAACTCAGTATATTGTAAATGCCATTTATGCATATGACATTGTACTAATCTTACATTACAAGTTTCAGGTCGCCACACATGAAGAAAATTGATTACACGATGTCAAGCTACCAGATAATAATGTGCTAAATTAGAAGATGGTTCCAAAGGACCTGGAGAGTGTTGATATGGATGCCAAATGATAAAAATTAAGATCCGAGAAATGGGAAACGTCATCTT
Organism: Anabrus simplex; assembly: GCF_040414725.1. Lineage (NCBI taxonomy): Eukaryota > Metazoa > Arthropoda > Insecta > Orthoptera > Tettigoniidae > Anabrus > Anabrus simplex. The sequence continues at coordinate 629,408,032 of NC_090265.1, read as the reverse complement.
CCCGAAGCCACCCGTTCGATAGGTACCCAAAATAAATGTTTTTCGTCTATTCTGCTATGTACTTGCTTACAGTAGTGTAGAATTGATTTGTGGTGTCACAATGTGACATGTATAGGTAAAACAACTTGAATGATACCGTATGATCATCGATCATCATATCGTAACGGACAGGAAATGTGTTTTCACCATGAATAATCCGGGGGAAATAATAATCTGTCGTCTATTATACATTTGAGTCCAAGCGGTTAACAGTAGACATTACGTAGGAGATTTTTAGTCATGGTCGCTAAATTTCACGAAGATAATTTCGTCATAAGTGAATTTCAGTGTGTGATTTAATATGTAGATATGTTTTACTTGAAGGTGACCATAACATAATTGGTATGTGTGTAAATTAGAGTCATATAATATATTTTTCACGTCATATGCCTAGCTTTCGCGAATGAGATGACAGTATTATCGTATTGATATTGGTTTATGAATATGCAAGGACAAGATAGTCTTCGAAAATAATGTGCTTGAGTGTTTCGAAAATTAATTGAGAAATTATTGAGCATGATGTGCATATAAAATGAGAAGGATTTTGAATAGGATCGTCGAGATAATGTGAATAATTAATGTGTTGTTTGTTGCAGAATAATTCATAGGGGTTGTGCATTAAATGATGTGATGCAGTCATCGAAAATAACCAGGTGATATATTTATTGAGGTAAGAACTGATGTTCGTCAAGCGTATGAATTTAATGGTGGTAATGAGCGATGTGTATTTAAGGATGAATGCAATTATTTTTGTGATAAGGTTTACGATGAATACTAAAGTTGCTTATGTGATAGTCGTCAAAGATGTGATAACCCAAGAGTTAATGTAAATGAATTACGCGCAGATGTGAAGGGATGAAATAGAATCTTCAGTAATAAATGACACCATGTAGACGAAAACCATTTCAGTAGATGAGATGTGTAGATATTGTTCTGAGCAATGAGTAGCGTGATTTCCTGATAAGTGATATTCTTCTGGTAGATCACAGATTTGGTAGTGAGCAATGAGTGCAGATTTTTCATGGAGAATACCAGAGGTTGCAGAGCCATCGGAAGTTTGTATTATTATTATTATTATTATTATTATTATTATTATTATTATTATTATTAGTGATGTCCTTATTTTCAGGAAGTTGTTATCCAGATGCAGCTGTTGCAGTATTTTGAAGGAGGCTGATTTTTAATTTATTACGCGACTTTTGTAATTAGAAAGAGATCATAATGTAGTCCTATTTCCTGATCGTATATTGGTATAAGTGACAACGTTGAGAACATATCATTGGAGCATCCAAGTTGTTTTTATTTAGATTTCTGAATTAGGCGATTAATTATTGGATATGCATTCTCATGCGTCAGTCGGACTTCGAAAATCAAAACGGTGAGACCCTGTGACCAGACTCGACGAACTTGCACGTCCCTTGAGTGGAGTTCCTTGCATCTCCGTATGACACCAGCCGAGGCATAACATTAACAACTTGAACCCTGAACCAGAATACGTGTAAGGTCACAATATCTATCTGTCTATCTATCTATGTATCTATCCATCTATCTATCTATCTATCTATCTATCTATCTATCTATCTATCTATCTATCTATCTATCTTCCATCTGTAATTAATTGTATACAGAGCCTTTATATGAGTCCCTAAGTGTTTTACGACGAATAAAATAAAAGTTGTGCCATTACTGATATTTCTGTGGAAAACCAATCTTCATATCTTTCACATTTACATGTTTATTATTATTATTATTATTATTATTATTATTATTATTATTATTATTATTGTACCGGGAGGTACACCTCAAACGCGCACATTTAAAAGAAGCGCCTTAAGGAACGCTATCTATCGAACAAATCTTGAAACAGCTACGGCATGAAGTTGGGACATTGATCAGAAGATGTCACCACTAAATGACAGAATAATATGTTATTTTAAACTTTCCTAAACAGACTGGATATCTTTGTGTTGTTTTGGTGTATCACAGGAAGTTCGCACTTTTCTCCATAGGTGTCTCTACTAAAAAACTGAGGTCATGCACTCTGGTGCTAAGTGGAATAATTAGAGATTTGAAGAAATTTTGTGTTTATAGCTTTTCTCAACTGAATAGACTTTCATTATTTCTAGATTTGCAACACTTCCTTCTCACCCTGCCAGCTGTGGAGCCTGGTCAATCACAAATTTTCTCTATTTTGTTTTTCAGCCAATCAAACGTTTCTTGTACCTATTTTATCCGCCAATAAAATGAGAGGGTGTGTCCGGATTTAGTCCAGAGCCTTCTCGAAGCTTCCTCGGGTATATAAGCTGTAGCTTTTTCGAGCTAACTTGTCTTATTGATCGTAGAGTTACTGAGTGTGTGTGTGTTAAGAGAGGAGGCGGGGTTCCTCATTCTTCGGCAGGCAGACCATCAGCCAAGGTAATGGCCACCAGTTTTCTATGGCTGTAACTATCTCCGTAAACTGACCCGAGGGGAAGGTTCTAACCTTTAACTATGTAACCGTCTGTTTCTAAAATGTAAATCTTCTTCTTTCTCATGCAAAATTTCATAAAGACTTAAACTGTAAATCGGGGATAGGGAGTGCGCTACCCTCTTGAATTCCTTCAATTTTTCTTGAGGTGACTACGATTTTGTAACTGTTTTCTCCTGTAAATCATGTACTAACTTGTCTTTCTAGTCACCTCAGTAGTGTAGGATTAGCCTCTGCATCATCGGGCCACAAGCCCAAGTAGGGTTTTAAAACTTGGTTTACAAGGAGCGCAAGTGTAAGCCTCCATACAATTTTGAGTTTGAGCCAGTAATTTAACCTGTTCTTCTTCTTCACGATGGTCCAGTAGCATGGGTACCAGACACCCTGTGTATTCTAAAGGTACTTAACATGGTATTGTAAATTGTAGGTTGGGCCTAGAGAGGCCAGAAAATGTAAGGTATTGTGCAAAATTGTCTTGAGTAGGCTGTAAGGGTTGGGAGCGCAGTTTCCTTGGTTGAATTTGGAGAGCATGGAAGCTCTTTTCTGATATTTGTGTAATATTGAGTGGTGCCTTTGGAAGGCCGTAAATTGTAACAGTTGGAGCAAAGTGCTATTGAAAATTGTGTTTTGGGGGATATCTCTCCTTTTCTACCTGTCTAAACGCAACATGAACGATGTTGGGACCTTTGTAAAGTATGAGCTTGAAGCTCAAAATTGTAACTGCTCTTTTCTGGGTTTTTCCTTTTTTCTATTTTGTACCTCACTACTTGTACCTGAAAATTTGTTTGTTAAAATTTAATTTCTGAAAAGAAATATAAACTTTAAAAATTTAATTTCTGAAAAGAAATACTGAATAACCTTTAACATTTTAAATTAATTTTTGCCTTCCGTAGATAGACCCATTCACACCAGCACCTTCTTTCACCTCTGCGTTCCACAGATAACCCCAGAACAATGATTATTATTATTATTATTATTATTATTATTATTATTATTATTATTATTATTATTATTATTATTATTATTATTATTATTATTATTATTATTATTATATATCAGGAAATGGAACCTATAACGGATTTCATAAGAAAGAAGAGAATATCATTCATTGGTCATCTGTTGATAACACCTTAAGACAGGTTAATAAGTACAATTTTGGAAAAGCTTTGGAAACAACAACCTGTCTGGATAAAAGAAATAACCGGGCGAGTTGGCCGTGCGGTTAGCAGCGCGCGGCTGTGAGCTGGCATCCGGGAGATAGTGGGTTCGATTCCCACTGTCGATAGCCTCCGTGGTTTCCCATTTTTACGCCAGGCAAATGCTGGGGCTGTACCTAATTAAGGCCACGGGCGCTTCCTTCCGACTCCTAGGCCTTTCCTATCCCATCGTCGCTTTAAGACCTATCTGTGTAGGTGCGACGTTAAGCCAATAGCAAAGAAAAGGAGAAATAAAAGAAGACATGAAAGAATGGGAGGATTTAAAGAATAATTCAAACAAACTAAATAAATTGAAGAATAGTAAAATTAGCTTGTCCGCCTCTGTGGTGTAGTGGTTAGTGTGATTAGCTGCCACCGCCGGACGCCCGGGTTCGATTCCCGGCTCTGCCACGAAATTTGAAAAGTGGTACCAGGACTGGAACGAGGTCCACTCAGCCTCGGGAGGTCAAATGAGTACAAGTGGGTTCGATTCCCACCTCAGCCATCCTGGAAATGGTTTTCCGTGGTTCCCACTTCTCCTCCAGGGCAAAATGCCGGGATGATACCTAACTCAAGGCCACGGCCGCTTCCGTCCCTCTTCCTTGCCTATCCCTTCCAATCTTCCCATCCCCCCACAAGGCCCCTGTTCAGCATACCAGGCGAGGCCGCCTGGGCGAAGTACTGGTCATTCTCCCCAGTTGTATCCCCGACCCAATGTATCATGCTCCAGAACAATGCCCTTGAAGCGGTAGAGTTGGAACCCCTCGCTAAGTCCGAGGGAAAAGCCAACCCTGGAGGGTAAACAGATTAAAAGAAAATTAGATTCCTACCTAAACTTGACAAATTTAGAAACAACTAAAAGGGTATTTTCAGAAGAAGAACGAAAGGGCCTTGGCCTACCAAGCGACCGCTGCTCAGCCCGAAGGCCTGCAGATTACGAGCTGTCGTGTGGTCAGCATGACGGATCCTCGTGGCCGTCATTCTTGGCTTTTAGACCGGAGCCGTTATCTCACCGTCAGAGAGCTCCTCAATTCTAATCACGTAGGCTGAGTGGACCTCGAACCAACCCTCAGGTCCAGGTAAAAATGCCTGATCTGGCCGGGAATCGAACCCGGGGCCTCCGGGTAAGAGGCAAGCACGTTACCCCTACACCACGGGGCCGGCCATACATTAAAACACTGGACATAAATTGATTACAGTGGTCCAATGCATCCGTAAAAGCACAATAATAATAATAATAATAATAATAATAATAATAATAATAATATTAATAATAATAATAATAATGGTGGTGGTAGTGGAGACTAGTTGTAACAGATAGTAAAATTGAACAACCACTCTCTCTTAACACAAATGAAAAAGGAAAAGATCCTATCCTCCGAAGAATGAAGATATTGGCAAAAGAAAGAGAAGGAGCCACAAAAACCTCACAAACCTAATACCTTCGAGGTCGGAAGATGAGATGACCGTCGGACAGCAAATGTGTGAGTAACCTAGCAAAAGGAAGTGGAAGCAATGCCGGATTCAGTTAGGAGACCTGAGGTCACCAAGCATTACCCCCAAGCCCTACATAATGCTTATTCTGGGAGAGTACAGTAACATCTACGGTAAACCCTCGAAGTAGTTCCCTAGATTATCCACAACACGTTGCCAACGATGCGGCAGACGTCAGATAACCGTCACCTCCCCATGTGTGAATTTTACACTCTCATTTTTCACAGCGTTGGCAATATCTCATCGTGTCCCAAACCGTCTCTCCATGTAATGGTTCTTTCACTTTGGGGATCAGGTCAAAACCGCACGGAGACAGTCTTGTGAGTATGGCGGACGTTCCAGTTCTTCCCAAACCCAGCGCTGAAGTTGCCACCGTACAGCACAGCCTCTGCTGCATGCGATCTGGCGGTGTCATGAAAAGGTTGACATTGTTTAGAAGATTCGGACGTTTGTCCGTAATGGCACGACGTAATGGTCTCTACAGGAAAGTTCTGTAGTACGTTGCTGTCACCGTTGTGCCATGTGGAACGAAGTGACACTCAATCCCATCTCTGACGTCGTAAGCCTAAATTATTTTCAGATTCGCAGGGAAAGGGTTTTGCCGGAACTTCTCTCTTCGTGGTGATCATGGCGTTTGAGCTCTGGTTTATGCACCCTGATTCAAAATTCATTCGTCACATTCATTCTGCACGGAAACTTGACTCGTTTTTGCAGTCCCCTGTGCGTTGTACCTGTCCAACGCACCTCCGTCTCATGCTGTGTCCATGTGCTGGGAGTGTCATGTTTTCCAGGACATTCGACCATTGTATGGTAGCACAGTGCAAATAAGGCTCCAACCCTCGAACATAAAATCCTTCAGAATAGAGCACTCAAATATGTTTAAAGATTCTTTGCTTTAATATCATGCTTCAGATGTCACCAATATTACAATTACGTACTGTGTTATTCTCATGAAGCCGACATATTTGTTGACTGCGGCTCAAAGAGTTTAAATGCAAAAATAAAGCCGTGCATTTCTCTGCAGAGTGTTTTGTTCTCCATATAGATTATGAATGCATCTCTATTTGATTTCTTTTATATAATTATGCACTTTAATCACTTACTATTTAATTTTTATCCACAAAATGTATGCGACTTGAGCTCGGGATTCTCCCTAGATAAATTCTGGAGATCTTATTCTACTGTGTTACGAGGCTATTGTTAGATGAGGTATTCGCTGTCTTTTCTGCTGCCACTCATCTCCGCTTGATAATGTTACTACTGAATGTTTATTTATTTATTTATTTATTTATTTATTTATTTATTTATTTATTTATTTATTTATTTATTTATTGAGGATCAGCAACAGCATACCACCCAATTACAAAGATCCGAAATATTAACTGATAGAACTGATGAAGATCTTCAACATCAGTACCAACGAGTTCATCAACTGGGGGCTGAAAGTGCTCAGGGGTTCTCTTTTAATACCCAGACACCACATACATTCGCCAGACTGAGACATAATTTACTTGTTTTTTATTTTTTAATGTAATTGTTTGTGTATTCTTTGTCTTTGGCAGCCTCCGAGTACAGGCAGATTTCGAAAATAAACAATAATCTAAAATGAAATATATATGTAAATATTTTCAAAGGGCACAAAGATACAAAATAAAAAAATGTGAAATCCTATATAATACATATTTTCATAAACAACGACATAAACAAAGAAAAATACATTTAAATACAAGAGCCGAAACAGCAAAGAGCAAGTAGGAAAATTAAGTTATATGAGAAATAGCATGACAGAAGGAAGGAAGCGATAGGAAGATGTCTAGGTTCTTGTTGATAAATAAGGTATTAAACATTGCAGGAATGCGTATGGAAAAGGACCTTTGGGTGAAGGAAAGCCGGGAGTAAGGAATATGGAATGAGGTCTTCATTCTTGTACTACAGGATGGGACGTGGAGGGGGAATAAAGAATATAATTCTGGAGACCTAAATACACCATTAACTGCTTTGTACAGTAGCTTTGGGTTTCGTTTTCTGCTATTGGACAACACCTAACCCATCAACGACGGGGAGAACGGCTAGTTAGTTATTAAAATCATGTGCTGCTAAAGTGGAGACAACTGGTGGGGCTGATCCATGCAGTACGTTCGCCCGTCAACGGACCCATGTAACACTATATAAATTAAAAGCACATTAACAAGATTGAGGTGGATGATGGCAATCTTCATTTGGATATAAATACTAAACAACATTGGTGCCCAATTGTTCCTCTCTTCCGTCCTCCACGCATTCCCATATTTTTGGTCAGATTTGTTGGCTGAATCCTGTATAATCCTAATTTGTAGACATTTATATAATTCAATTTCTCGTTCCATGTATATGTACGTGTGTTTGTGTGTCCCTTTATTAATGCCCACGGTGTATGCTCTCACAAAGGTTGCATTGTGTTCTTCACCTACAATTGATTACAATAATACTTCCCGCCCGTGCTGGAGGTGGGAAGCGCTCCACCACACAGCACGTCACTTCCGGCTTCCGCTGTTAATAAGTCAAAAACATGACCACTTTATTTACAGCTCTGCATGCACAATAGCGGTGAGGGCGAATATTTGCCTGTATGAGTCTGTGTGTGCTACGATTGTGGGAGATTCTAACATTGTTTTGTTCATTATCATAATCATCATTATTACTTCTAAACATTGTGTACTTTGTTTTAGGCGGTATTTCCTGTCGGACGCCTCTCAGAGGCTTCCAGCTCGTAGGTACGTAAAGTGGCAATCCAAAGAGACCTGCGATTATGCCTTCCCGTGGAACGCTGCCGAGGAACGACGGGAATATGATTAATTTCACACGTGAGCAAACCTATAGAATGCGTAAGTTGTTGTTGCTAAGTACCAAAGACAATATTAGGTGAAAAAAAAAAAAAGATTCCATGAAATCTCTGAAATTAACCCTAAAAATGGCAATGTTAGTGTCTTAACCCTTAAATGCGCAGCATTGCATATAGGAGAACATACTTGCCTGTTATATCTGCTTCATGATGTACAAGTGTGCCTTTATTTCTGCCTTGCAGGCGAACTCGCTAGGGGTCGCTAGTGTATTAAAAAATGAACGATCTTTTATTTTATAACATTTCTTGCTAATCAGCTGGAGTAGGGCGAACTTTAAACTGTTAATGTAAAGCAAATAAAATGTAGTTTACCTTAGAGAATTCGTAAGTAAGGACATCCCTAAGATTGAAGTCTGACACTAGCTACAGTAATCGTACACTATTGTAAATACCGATACGTAAAACATTACGAGCTCTGAACATTTTGACTGATCCAAATAATTAAAAATATATTAACTCTAACAAAAAATCTAATATTTTTTGGTAACAATCTATTATTAAAATAAATAGTAAATTGCGCATTTAAGGGTTAACACTCTCATGCATTATGTCCGCTGCAGTGGACGACTATTAATTGTTGATATTGACTCTTACATTTTTATTTTAATGTTGAAAATATTTCTTAGCAAAGTAGAAGTTCCCATACCATGAAAAACGTAAAATTAAGAAATTTCCTCCATTGTACCGAAAGTTGAAGGGATAAAGGGCCCGGCAAGTTTCAAAATTGTGAGTCTTGGGTAGCTCTATCAAACTAAGAAAGCAACTTTCGAAAATCATTTCCAGTCTAAATGCAGTTCCGGAGAAACAGCTTAAAATCTTTTTTTTCTTTACAAGTTTCAATTTTTATTCAAAACCTAGCCAAATTAACTTATTTACATAATTATTTCCGCAATGTGTTCCTTGGTTCAATACCCACAGGCGTATTTTGATATTTTGAAAAATGTCCTCGTCGAACGTAATTATAAAGGCCTAAGTGAAACTCTGCATTAACTCACATTAGTGCTCGTTATGGTGCTTAAGTCAAACAGTGCACTGGCTAACATTAAAACAACCGAGCTCGATGGTTGCAGTCGCTTAAGTGCGGCCAGTATCCAGTATTCGGGAGATAATAGGTTCGAACCCCACTGTCGGCAGCCCTGAAAATGGTTTTCCGTGGTTTCCCATTTTTTTTTGCTAGGGGCTTTACGTCGCACCGACACAGATAGGTCTTATGGCGACGATAGGATAGGAATGGCCTAGGAGTTGGAAGGAAGCGGCCGTGGCCTTAATTAAGGTACAGCCCCAGCATTTGCCTGGTGTGAAAATGGGAAACCACGGAAAGCCATCTTCAGGGCTGCCGACAGTGGGATTCGAACCCCCTATCTCCCGGATGCAAGCTCACAGCCGCGCGCCTCTACGCGCACGGCCAACTCGCCCGGTGGTTTCCCATTTTCACACCAGGCAAATGCTGGGGCTGTACCTTAATTAAGGCCACGGCCGCTTCCTTCCAACTCCTAGGCCTTTCCTATCCCATCGTCGCCATAAGACCTATCTGTGTCGGTGCGACGTAAAGCCCCTAGCAAAAAAAAAAAACAAAAAACAAAAAAAACATTAAAACTCGTAGTGGTAGAAAAAGGCAAACTGCTAATCTAATAGACCTGATAACGATGATTAAGAAAAGGATTGTAACTTTTAGGAATAAATAAAAAAAATATTCTCATACTTTATTTGTTTTATTTACCTAAAATTCGTATCTCATATCCCTAGGATGTTTTCAGCATTGAGTTGCTTGTCTGTGGAGTTGTATGCTCAGCAGTGCATTTTCCCTATTACCTATTAACCTTCGCAGTCAATCTAACGCATATACCAGTGATGCCTTGTTTTTTTAACATAACAGACGGGAAAACAGCCCTAGAATCAAAGGTACTCATTTAATCTCGCAATATATCTGAAATTAACCTTACAAATTGCAATAGTAGTGTCTTAAACGATATGGGGTTCTGAATTGTTCGTCATCCGTTATGAAATATAGCTCTATCCATTTCTGATGAGACAGAGACTAATGTTTACAGCACAGTATGTCTGTTTATATGCGCTAGAAGGAATTTGTTACTTTCGTTCATCTGCCTCAGTCTCATCCTTCACTCTGACGATATGAAATTGACTGAAGTACGAGCGATGCTAGTAATAACTAGAGCTAAGAATTGTAGGTGCTGCATCTTAATTCTTTTTCACTATTAAAATGCCCAAATTATCTTCTAATGAAAAATATCATAAAATTAACACCCACAAGTTTTTTAATTGCACTTTTTTCACCTTACTCAAAGCAAGCACCTTTTTTTGCACATTTTTTTATGTCAGCACCTTTCTTCAGTTGTTGAATACATTTTTGTATCCTTTGCCGCATTTTATTCCTAAGTAAATTATACAAGGGAAACCGAACGTTTATTCTGCAAAACTTGGTTCTATGTAGTTCCTCAATCCACCGCTAGGATCGTAGGCTCCCTATACTGGACTAATCGGGACCTTAAGAACGATATGGTGATTGTTGAACTATTAGCTTCCACTATTTTGGACGTGTAATTCTAATATAATTGTGTTCTACGACTTGTCCTGGGTAGATTTTTAATACATGATAACATTCGTGAATTTTGTTTCCTTTTATACGATTCAAGATTTTGTTTGGTGATGTTTGTATGGAAAAAATGAAATGGCGGATGGCTTTTTGTGCCGGGAGTGTCCGAGGACATGTTCGGCTCGCCAGGTACAGGTCTTTTGATTTGACTCCCGTAGGCGACCTGCGCGTCGTGATGAGGATGAAATGATGATGAAGACGACACGTTTACCCAGCCCCCGTGCCAGCGAAATTAACCAAGGATAGTTAAAATTCCCGACCCTGACGGGAATCTAACCCGGGACCCCTGTGACCGAAGGCCACCACGCTAACCATTTAGCCATGGAGCCGGACGTTTGTATGGATATTTAAATTTAATATTTGCACTTTTGCACCTAAACTTCCTAGCTCTTACTTAACATTCCTTATGCAGCCTGTTCCTGTGAGGGATTGTGTTGTGTCGCTCATAGGAGACACAAGTTCCAATGTTCCAAACGACCAGGCGAGTTGGCCGTGCGGTTTGGTACGCGCAGCTGTGAGCTTGCATGCGGGAGACGGTGGGTTCGAACCCCACTGTTGGCAGCCCGGATGGTGGTTTTCCATGGTTTCCCATTTTCACACCAGTCAAATGCTGAGGATCTATCTTAATTAAGGCCACGGCCGCTTTCCTTCCCTCTCCTACCCCTTTCCTGTCCGATAGTCGCCATAAGATCTATCTGTGTCGGCGCGACGTAAATCAGATTCTTAAAAAGAAATTCCAATGTTCCAAAGGAACGTACAACCCCATGATATCTTGATGCAATCCTCTCCCAGAGCATAGGGTACTTGCAGATACCGACTATATTTTACTAAGGGTGGCGTGCACCATCTTGGAGTAAATTACTACGGAAGTAGCGTTTACTAAAGAAGTCCATACTACAGAAGTGAATTACTACGGGTGTTATTTACTCCGGAAATAACGTCGGAGAGTTGAAGTACAGTTTACTCTTTTAGTTACTACTATAGAAGTAGTGTTCGTTACTCGTGGAGTAGTGTTGTGTTTGTGTATCTTCTTTAAAGAAATCTAAAAGGATAAGGCTATGTGCGATAGGAAATGAGGGAAAACGTAAACGAAAAACATAAATGCTTGTTAATAGAGATAATGACGATCTATGCAAAGGATATAAGGCGTAAGAAACACAACATAAAGATGCTGGATAAGAAAAGAAATTCATGGAAAGTCGTGACGAAAGAATTCAATGCTTCGAGTGACGGAAAAGGCAGTGAAAAGCAAGTTAAGATTCTGTAGAAGGACTTAAAAGCGAAGACGGAAGCAAAGCAGAAAGTCATGGACACGCGGGAAAAATTAAAACTGATGGTGGTTTCTTCATACAGATCGCCTACATCCACAGCGAAATTTTCCCATTTTCACAACAGGCAAATGCTGGGTCTGCAACTTAAGGCCACGGCCGCTTCCCAATCCCTAGGCCTTTCCTACCCTGTCATTGCCATAAGACCTATCTGTGCCGGTGCGACGTTAAGCAAATTGAGAAAAAGATAAATACCTCTTCCGATTTCTGAAAAGTTCACCGTTGTCACCGGGAGGGCACAAAATGCGAATATGCGTGCAATCACAGTCAATTGCACCCACGATGTGTGGCAACCTGCCAACGTGAAATATATCATTTTATTTTCCGAACAATGCCAACGGCCGTAGCCGTGTTGAAACACCGGATCCCGTGAGATCTCCGAAGTTAAGCAACATTGGGCGTGGTCAGGAGTTGGATGGGTTGTCACGCGCTGTTGGAGGGGTTAAGGGAATGGAGGAGCGGAAAGGAACTGGCCATCCTACCGCACGTAAACTCCGGCTCAGGAACACCTCTGCGGAGGTTCGGACCTGCCTTCGGGCAGAATAACCCTTACTTTCCGAACAATCATCATCATTTGCAGGCGCACCTCCTCTTAGCCTCAACTAGTGCTTTAACCACGCGATGAAAGATACGGCCAGCAGTCGTGCGGTAAACGATAATTAGATCACCGGCAACTGTACTGAAATGTTCCGATACTGTAATTTGAGAGATACAGCAAAATTAAGACAGGAATTCAGCTGTAAGTGATCTCCAAGTAGATTTAGAAGGAAAGTAAAGTATTCCTTCCTCCTAAGACCAAAAACGTTTCTGATACTCGCCGTGTGCACACTACAAGGCTTTCGCCTTTCACGCACTGTAGGCCTACGCACTATTACATTTCCCATCGTTTTCTGCGTCGGGATCGTCAATATAATCTAAGTAATCCATAAAGACGTTTGAAACGTCTTTCCTCTCATATACGGCACGATATTATCATTAGTCAACAAGTCTAAACTTAGCTTACTCCACGCACGACGTGAGAGTAAATTTTAACCGATATTCGTACGTTATTTACGTCTTTAGTAATATACTACAAGATGGTGCTCTTCCACATTTTTCTGTTGTAGTAATTTAGTCCAGGAGTATCTGAAAGGACTAAAATACTTCGCCGAATGCTGACTTCAAGAGTACTTTACTACGGAAGTAGAACTTACTCTTGGTTGGTGCACGCCACCCTAAGTATTTTAACACTAGTGGGCTGTAAACAAACAAAAAAAGGGTTACTCTTACTCAAAATTTCCTGTTCTTATCCTTCGAAACATGCTTCGCCACTGGACATCACTGTTTTATAATCTAAGTTAGGATATTACAAACTAAACATACTGCACTTATATTTATATAATAGCCTCTATGCTGCAGGTTGATTCAAAAGGTTACACCGAAACAGTAGCGTAACCAGGATCGGCCGATTAGGGTGAGGGGGTTAATAGCTAAAAAATTATGATATAACACAATGAAAGTGCTTGTGCGTGTGTGGTGCGCGCATGTAAGACTTTTCATTATAAGGACATTGATTCAAGTGACTTATGTTGATATTCAGATTGCAGTACACCACAGAATCTTATATTAAATACAGAACAAGAACTATACGATCAAGGTCAACAGTTTTACAGTGAGTGGTATGTTCAGTTTACAATCTAAAATCCAATTTTCGACGCTTCTTAGAAAATAGATTCAACAGATCAATAGATCTCTTTATATCTCTGAATGTTTATTTAGTTTATTATCAGTTTCTGTGAGATTTGTGCTGGACAAAGCGGAGGCAGGACAGGTTTATCTCCGGCTACTTCGGTTTTCCCTGTCATCTTCCATTCCAGCAACACTCTCCAATATCATTTCATTTCATCTGTCAGTCATTAATCATTGCCCCAAAGAAGTGCGACAGGCTTCGGCATTCGGCACAATTCCTATCCTCGCCGCAAGATGGGGGCTTCATTCAGTCCATGCCTGACCTGGTCATTGACAGGAAAACAGGTTGTAGGTTTTCATTTTCATCAGTTTCTGTTGATTTTCCTTTTAAGTTATACAATTTCCATGGGGGTTTTAACCCCAAGTCGCCCCCCCCCACCCTTCTTGGCTACGCCCCTGCACCGAAATGGAAGTAGCGCGTAGAGGGATCGAAATATTGCCTTGGTGAAGGTTTTCGTCATAGATTGTATGCTTCTATTCTAAAGCTGTTTGACTTCGACCCTGGATTAGCTGCTTTAGTTTCTGCGCAACTTTTGGAACCACCCGGTGTAGGTTACATATGACGCATAGAGGTCAAATTTTGTTGCAAACTGAGGAAAACGGTGACGGAAACGTGTGCGATGTTGGTGTAACTGTAAGGAACAAAAGTCAAAGGAGAAACGGTGTTTGTGATTGGTTCAAATGCTTCCGGGATGGACCGGAAACTCTTCATGATGCACCACATCCGCGTCGACGGTCAACAAGGAGAAGTGCAGAAAACATCGAGCAAGTGCGTCGGATGCTGGCACAAAATCGGCGACTGTTTCTAAGAAGGATAATCAGAGGCATCAGGGATTAGCGACCACAGTATGAACACCACCATTCACAACAATTTGGGTATGCGAAAGATCCGTTTTGGATTCGTGCCGCGCACATGGACTGACGAACAAAAGGCAACGCGAAGGAAAACTGCTGGAAATTACATAGTTACATGTGACAGATATCCATCTGTTATGAAAACCATCATCAAGAGTTTCATGTCCATCCCGAAACAGTACGAACCACTCGTAAACACATTTTCTGTTTACGGCTTCTGTTCTGTATACTTGCACCAACATTGCATGCGTCTCCGTAGCCGTTTACGAACCACTCGTAAACACATTTTCTGTTTACGGCTTCTGTTCTGTATACTTGCACCAACATTGCATGCGTCTTCGTAGCCGTTTACGAACCACTCGTAAACACATTTTCTGTTTACGGCTTCTGTTCTGTATACTTGAACCAACATTGCATGCGTCTCCGTAGCCGTTTACGAACCACTCGTAAACACATTTTCTGTTTACGGCTTTTGTTCTGTATACTTGCACCAACATTGCATGCGTCTCCGTAGCCGTTCACGAACCACTCGTAAACACATTTTCTGTTTACGGCTTCTGTTCTGTATACTTGAACCAACATTGCATGCGTCTCCGTAGCCGTTTACGAACCACTCGTAAACACATTTTCTGTTTACGGCTTCTGTTCTGTATACTTGAACCAACATTGCATGCGTCTCCGTAGCCGTTTACGAACCACTCGTAAACACATTTTCTGTTTACGGCTTTTGTTCTGTATACTTGCACCAACATTGCATGCGTCTCCGTAGCCGTTTACGAACCACTCGTAAACACATTTTCTGTTTACGGCTTTTGTTCTGTATACTTGCACCAACATTGCATGCGTCTCCGTAGCCGTTTACGAACCACTCGTAAACACATTTTCTGTTTACGGCTTCTGTTCTGTATACTTGCACCAACATTGCATGCGTCTCCGTAGCCGTTTACGAACCACTCGTAAACACATTTTCTGTTTACGGCTTCTGTTCTGTATACTTGAACCAACATTGCATGCGTCTCCGTAGCCGTTTACGAACCACTCGTAAACACATTTTCTGTTTACGGCTTTTGTTCTGTATACTTGCACCAACATTGCATGCGTCTTCGTAGCCGTTTACGAACCACTCGTAAACACATTTTCTGTTTACGGCTTTTGTTCTGTATACTTGCACCAACATTGCATGCGTCTTCGTAGCCGTTTACGAACCACTCGTAAACACATTTTCTGTTTACGGCTTTTGTTCTGTATACTTGCACCAACATTGCATGCGTCTCCGTAGCCGTTTACGAACCACTCGTAAACACATTTTCTGTTTACGGCTTTTGTTCTGTATACTTGCACCAACATTGCATGCGTCTCCGTAGCCGTTTACGAACCACTCGTAAACACATTTTCTGTTTACGGCTTTTGTTCTGTATACTTGCACCAACATTGCATGCGTCTCCGTAGCCGTTTACGAACCACTCGTAAACACATTTTCTGTTTACGGCTTCTGTTCTGTATACTTGAACCAACATTGCATGCGTCTCCGTAGCCGTTTTTCCCAATTTCTAACAAAACTTGATGTGTATGCGTTGCTCCAATGCACAATGACACACGCACTACGTTCGACTGGCCATAGCAGACCAACAGGCTTCAGCTCCGTGTGTTCAACGCTACGTGGTGCTTCTCGAGATGCCTCTCTATTCACATTCACGTAGTATTACCACACGCTGGCATTGCTATATCGGTCCATGCACGGTACCTTTTCGACACACCTTTCAGATGTTAAATCCAGATCCATTTCTGCAGTGAACTGTGTTTTCTGATATAGGCTAGAACAAATTTGTTACTTACTCTTAATTGTGCTCTGTGTGATAAGCGGATGCTAGTCAAATTAAAGGGCAAAGTGTACAAAACCACTATCCGGCCTGCCTTCATGTACGGCTCTGAATGTTGTGCAAGATAGAAGAATCATGACCAGCGAATGCATGTCATAGAGATGAGGATGTTGCGGTAATCGGCAGGCACCATTTATACAGAAAGCTCTTGTCATCGAAGAGCTGAAGAGAGGAAAAGGGTGTCCTAAGGCAATATGAAGACGAACTGTTGAGGCTGCCTGAAGGAAAGGTGAAGTGCCGTTTGATCTGGTGTAAGAATGTCGGACATACTCACCGAGAGTCAGACGAGCTGACCCTGAGTGAGTTCGGAAGTGCCCGTTTCCTGGGTACATATACGACCAGGAAAGAAGAAGTGCCGGACTGAGTGGCTCAGACGGTTGAGGTGCTGGCCTTCTGACCCTAACTTGGCGGGTTCGAACCTGGCTCAGTCCGGTGGTATTTTAAGGTACTCAAATACGTCAGCTTCGTATCGGTAGATTTGTTGGGACGTAAAAGAACTCCTTCAGGACTAAATTACGGCACCTCGGCGTCTCCAAAAACCGCGAAAAAGTAGTTAATGGGACGTAAAGCCAATAACACTATTATTACTATTATTATTAAGAATAAGAAGAAGAATTGACCTGTCAATCTCATCTTTGACGATATGAAAGTGAGGTTTCACCGACATCAGTAATATAATTATTTATGGAGCCAGTCGCTGTCATGTCTGGTGTGAAGTGTCACTCTTAAAGAGTCACTTGGAATGTAAATCAGTGGACTTTGCTAACTGATTCGTAATAGCACCTTCTGGCTCGGTAAGGAAAGACACGGGAAACGAATTCAATTACGCCTTTTCAGTGATGTCTGATTTGACAGCTGATGGTGCAGCTGGTGGGTATGTGATATACTGTATATTACAGTAATGAAAGATACCTCATTACACTGTCTTCTTATTCTTGGCCTTTCTCAAAAAGTCCTTTACTGGGCTCAGCAATTGCTATTAATTTGGCCTGGTTTTAGGACCGGCTACCCTTCCTGACACCTACCCTATGATCAGCGTCCGGATTTTAGGGGCACTGATAGTATTCTCTATACTGTATAACGATTATGCTATAAGATTTGCATAGCTATTAGGAGTACGACCTATATAACTCCTAAAATTTATGTTACTCTTGCTACATTGTGGAAGAAGGGGTTGCACGACACTTCCTACATACTAAACAAATTAATTTGCGTTCTAATCTATTTCTGCCTAAACATCCGATGTGTATCTATGAAGAGGAATGTATTCATTATTGCATATTTCTATGGTGGTGAAAAGATGAAAAGACGTATACTAAGACAAACACAAACACCCAGTCCACGAGTCCGAGGAATTAACCACATGCAGTTCAAATCCTCGGCTCGGCCGGGAATCGAAATAAGGTCATTACACTGTGTCAACTGGTACTTTCATTCCTTACCTAGTTGAAACTTGTTTCTATTCAAAGTTTGCGCGGTTGTCATTGATGGAACTGGAAGAAGTCCGCGTCTGTGGTGTAGTGCTTACTGGCAATAACTGTCACTCTCGGAGGCCCGGGTTCGATTCCCGTCTCTCCTACGAAATTTGAAAAGTGGTACGAGGGCTGGACGGGGTCCACTCAGCCTCGGGAGGTGAACTGAGTAGAGGTGATTCGATTCCCTCCTCAGCTATCCTCGAAGTGATTTTTCGTGGTTTCCCACTTCTCCTCCAGGCAAATTCCGGGATGGTAACTCATTTAAGGCCACGGCCAATTCCTTCCCTCTTCCTTGTTTATCCCTTTCACTCCTCCCATCCTCTATGAGAACCCTGTTCACCATAACACATGAGGCTGCCTGGGCGAGGTACTGGTCCTCCTACCCAGTTTTATACCCGATCTAAAGTCTCACGCTCCAGTACACTGCCTTGAGGCGGTGGGGGTAGGATCCTTCGCTGAGACCGAGAGAAAACCAACCCTGGAGCGTAAACGTATTAAGAAAGACAGAAAGATTGGAAATAAATTATTTTTAAAAAGGACTGAATATCGGGGGTACGTTTCTACGATTTTCATTTTGTTTCTGAATACAGATCACAGTTTAAACTGCCACCGGGGTGACTGCGAAGCAGGGGACCAGAGCCATTTAAAATGTCTATAAAATATTCTCGTTGACATTAAATAAGATAGCACTTTCTAAGTCTTGTGAGGGGTAGTGGATGAAATAGTGTCATCTGTCAACCAGCTCGGTAATTACAAATCTGTTCTAGAAGAGCGATACAAGATGGTGTGTGGAGCAGACCAGATAACACGCCATCCCTCTTCGATGCAGCCTTTCAATTAAGTGAATTGGGACATTCACCCTCCCAGCAGCACCCTCTCTAATAGCTGAAGTAGGCTCCACACTATCTGATGCATTTCTATTGTGCTTACGACCTCGGTGTCCGGCTCTGCGTCATACCAAGTAATATTTAGATATTACGTCTACAAATCTCTTTCCGTTTTTTTTGAACACTCACAATCATGGTTGTTTTGATTGGTGTATTTTGTATCAAGTGGACCCCTCCCGACGCAAAAGCTGAGAAGGGACTCTCGTATGAAAGCTTCCGCTTCGAACTTTATATACTTCCTACCGTGCCAACCTGCCAAGTTGGGGTCAGAAGGCGAGAACCTCGACCGTTTAAGCCACTCAGCCCGGTTAACTGAGTGCGACCTTGCTTCTATTTACGTGCAACATCCTCATTATTTTCATTCCTTATATCCGACTTCGCTTGGTCAACTCTTGTTCTCTTTCATTTTCACACCTTCGTGGCTCTCTGTTCATTTTGTTGGTGTCATTTTTTGAAGGGTCTGATCTCTTCAGTTTTTCATTTCATTAGTCTTAAGAGAGGATGATTGACCAGAATAAACACCACCATCGCGTTACTCTTCAATCTACTCTGTTTTTCAATAAACGTACATAGTTCTATAATGTTATAAAAATTGGCAAGCAATATTTAGGGCAATTGGTATCGACTGTTGTCTTTGAACTCGTTATACAGTTATACGAAAGTTATTTTTGATTTTATGTTAGCCCAAAATATCTCCATTCTGAGTGATGTTGCTTTCCTTTCTTCAATTGAAAACACCCTACAATTAGACCTTTCTTTGATATTGATCTGTAGCCTGGTGTGTGTGTGTGTGTGTGTGTCTTGAAATGTCGTATAATTTTGTCCGTTTAGTTTTTAAGGTCATCTATTGTCGTCTGTAGTTCTTTAATGTCATCCTTAATTTCCATAACCACGAACCTACTTACTACTTGAGCGAAATAAAATAGCTCTGACGGACGAAACATACATCTCCCTGTGGATGGGGGACGCAGGCGAAGATTACACCCACGGTATCCCCTACCTGTCGTAAGAGGTGACTAAAAGGGGCGACCAAGGGATGACCGAATTAGAGCCATGAGACTACTTTACATTAGTAACACGCAGGGAACAACATGGGTCGCCTTTACTTGCGCGTAGTACCACTATGTTAGGTACACAATACGTTTGTGATTAGTAGTGACAGTGTGTGAATCAGGGTGGGTTTTAGAGTACCTGTGCTTAGTACCTCTATATGAGCGACACCATGCGTCTTCCTTGCCTATGATTAGTACCCGCTATATGAGGATTTCCACGGGATAATACTAGTCGCTGTGATTAGTACACCTATGTGAAGAACACCGTATGTTTGCGTTGCCTGTAAATGGGGCGGCAACGTGAGAGATCCCATAGGTCTCTGTTACATGTGCGCATTACATTACCTGTGAGTAGTACCATACTGTGTGGAATGCTGCGAGTGTACGCTACTTTTGATTAGTACCGCAACATGACAAATGCCATGGTTATACTTTCCTAGCGATAAGTACCATTGTGAGGGGCCGATGACCAGAATTTTGGACCCCTTTAGACTAAAAGCATCATCGATTCAGGATTGTGCTTTAGAATGAGTCCCTTAGTCAGTAATACTATTGTGTAACGTTCGTTTCTAGGATTGTGGGACATTGCTGGTCGGATGATTGGGGACTTTTAAATTGCCATTACATTTCGTACCATTAGGGCCCGATGACGTAGATGTTATGCCCCTTTAAACAAGCACCATTATCATCATCATCATCATCATCATCAGTTTCCATAATCCATTTAATCTTGGTCTTGCTATTCCATAATTTTTCAATTATTATTCTCCTAATTCTGATGTCAAGCGTTCTGATAATGATGATGATTATGATTATTATTATTATTATTATTATTATTATTATTATTATTATTATTATTATTATTATTATTATTATTATTATTATTATTATTATTCTATGGTCTCAGCAGTGGTGTGTAGAAATTTAGATTTGATGCCATTTGGGGTGCCTACATGGCAGATTCGACATTTCGTTTTATTGTACTGGATGACCGAGAAGCAAAACCTATTTTGAGCTAATAGCTGAGTTGTAGTTAATCTATCGAGTGTATATTACACTGACTGACAGAGCAAATGCAACACCAAGAAGGAGTGGTGAGAACTTTATGCCAATTGCAGGGTAGACTGACGTCACTGAGGTATGCTCATGATGTGAAATGCGCCGCTGTGCTGCGCACGTAGCGAACGATAAATGGGACACGGCGTTGGCGAATGGCCCACTTCGTACCGTGATTTCTCAGCCGACAGTCATTGTAGAACGTGTTGTCGTGTGCCACAGGACACGTGTATAGCTAAGAATGCCAGGCCGCCGTTAACGGAGGCATTTCCAGCAGACAGACGACTTTACGAGGGGTATGGTGATCGGGCTGAGAAGGGCAGGTTGGTCGCTTCGTCAAATCGCAGCCGATACCCATAGGGATGTGTCCACGGTGCAGCGCCTGTGGCGAAGATGGTTGGCGCAGGGACATGTGGCACGTGCGAGGGGTCCAGGCGCAGCCCGAGTGACGTCAGCACGCGAGGATCGGCGCATCCGCCGCCAAGCGGTGGCAGCCCCGCACGCCACGTCAACCGCCATTCTTCAGCATGTGCAAGACACCCTGGCTGTTCCAATATCGACCAGAACAATTTCCCGTCGATTGGTTGAAGGAGGCCTGCACTCCCGGCGTCCGCTCAGAAGACTACCATTGACTCCACAGCATAGACGTGCACGCCTGGCATGGTGACGGGCTAGAGCGACTTGGATGAGGGAATGGCGGAACGTCGTGTTCTCCGATGAGTCACGCTTCTGTTCTGTCAGTGATAGTCACCGCAGACGAGTGTGGCGTCGGCGTGGAGAAAGGTCAAATCCGGCAGTAACTGTGGAGCGCCCTACCGCTAGACAACGCGGCATCATGGTTTGGGGCGCTATTGCGTATGATTTCACGTCACCTCTAGTGCGTATTCAAGGCACGTTAAATGCCCACCGCTACGTGCAGCATGTGCTGCGGCCGGTGGCACTCCCGTACCTTCAGGGGCTGCCCAATGCTGTGTTTCAGCAGGATAATGCCCGCCCACACACTGCTCGCATCTCCCAACAGGCTCTACGAGGTGTACAGATGCTTCCGTGGCCAGCGTACTCTCCGGATCTCTCACCAATCGAACACATGTGGGATCTCATTGGACGCCGTTTGCAAACTCTGCCCCAGCCTCGTACGGACGACCAACTGTGGCAAATGGTTGACAGAGAATGGAGAACCATCCCTCAGGACACCATCCGCACTCTTATTGACTCTGTACCTCGACGTGTTTCTGCGTGCATCGCCGCTCGCGGTGGTCCTACATCCTACTGAGTCGATGCCGTGCGCATTGTGTAACCTGCATATCGGTTTGAAATAAACATCAATTATTCGTTCGTGCCGTCTCTGTTTTTTCCCCAACTTTCATCCCTTTCGAACCACTCCTTCTTGGTGTTGCATTTGCTCTGTCAGTCAGTGTAAATTCGTCACCAGAGATAATTTCCGATTACCTATGCCAGGTTTCAAGTCACTATCTTGATATCTGCAGGCTGACACTCCACCAGTATGTAGGCTACTAGATGGTCCGGCCCCGCGGTGTAGGGAGCAACTCGTCCGCCTGTCACCCGGCGGCCCCGGGTTTGATTCCCGGCTGCGTCAGGGGTTTTCGATTGTAAATGATTAATATACCTGGCCTGGGGACTGGCTGTTTGTGTCGTCCTTAAAGTTCCTTTCCTCACATTCAACACTCTACACTTCCTCCATTCGAATTACACGCAGGTTCATATCACATGGTGCAAGTAGGGGCAAAAGATCTCAATAGGTCGACGCCCAGAACAAATAGCGTTCTTTAAAAAATGCTATAGACGGAGCTTCTAAGAGCTTGGAAATACACTTTGCATTAGAAAAGTATAAAGAAACGTTCGTTCTTTAACTATGACTATTTAGCCAGTGGCTTCACTGACCAATGGGATACAAGAATATCCGAAACTTCAATCGATCAACAGCAGTATTTCGCGAAAAATGTATCGATTTCAATGCCCCTACGTGCACATGCACGTGAACTCGTTTTTATGTAAATAGCTCTCGAACATCTTAATACCGGTACATACCTTCTTTGCTATAATATCGTCTTCACCGGGCGAGTTGGCAGTGCGCGTAGAGGCGCGCGGCTGTGAGCTTGCATCCGGGAGATAGTAGGTTCGAATCCCACTATCGGCAGCCCTGAAAATGGTTTTCCGTGGTTTCCCATTTTCACACCAGGCAAATGCTGGGGCTGTACCTTAATTAAGGCCACGGCCGCTTCCTTCCAACTCCTAGGCCTTTCCTATCCCATCGTCGCCATAAGACGTATCTGTGTCCGTGCGACGTAAAGCCCCTAGCAAAAAAATATCGTCTTCTATAAAACAAGGGGGGCTTGTGATGAAGCCATCCGCCGACGTATTTGTAGACTGCCGCCCAAAGAGTTTAAATGCAGAAATAGTGGTGTCAAATTGCCATTTGGAAAATCAAGTGATTGTAAGTATGGCTTTCAGAAACTCAAATAATTTATTTCCATCAAAGGAATCATATTCGAGTGACATTCGTATGAAATTTTGAGTCGACAGGTGCAGTTTCGGTGTATCGAAAGGGGGGAACTGACTCACAGGTCCTATGAAACTACCACCAGTAAAATAATCAGTTGTTTAAGTACTCTACATCACAGTCTGCAAGATCGCATCGACCATCTGTACTATAACTCGTCTCTTTGATAATATGTCTATCAATCATGGCCATTATTAATACTTCACATCACAGTCTGCACGGTTGCTAGGTAACATCGGGTCACACACTTTGTCTTGCTAATTACGTAAAGCAAATTTTCAGATGACCCACTTACGTCAACAGCAAATGTCTCTGCTGAAGTTTTGTACTATGTATAGATTTTGAATACCTAGGCCTATATATATATTTTTATTCTTATGTGCTTTTATCAACATTACTTATTTAATTTTGTAGAAAATACAACTCGAGTTCCTGATTCCTCTTAAATAACTTCACTCGCAACTTCGTTGGCGCCACCGGCTATTACCTTTACATACTGCTATCCCATGACTTTTCAGTGTACGCATGTAAATAATAATAATAATAATAATAATAATAATAATAATAATAATAATAATAATAATAATAATAATAATAATAATAATAATAATAATACCGGGCTAGTTGGCCGTGCAGTTAGGGGCGCGCGGGTGTGAGCTTGCATCTGGGAGATAGTGGGTTCCAATCCCACTGTCGGCAGCCCTGAAGATGTTTTTCGGTGGTTTCCCATTTTTACACCAGGCAAATACTGGGGCTGTATCTTAATTAAGGCCACGGCCGCTTCCTTACAACTCCTAGGCCTTTCCTACCCCATCGTCTCCATAAGACCTATCTGTAGGTACGACGTAAAGCCACTAGCAAAAAAATTAATGATAATTTCGTTTTTCGAAATCTTGATTCGATTTCACTCACTACACTGCGATCCTCGTAAAAATGATTCACCTATTCCTGTTTTGCAGGCTGAAATTCAACCAATTTGACGTTCCTTCCCAACTGACGTAACTTTAGTCTTGAAAATGCTAATTGTCATAGTATCCTCGCAATGTTCTTTTATATGTCCAACATATTATATTTCAGTCATTAAGCAGAGTTTACCATTAACACCGTCTTAGGCATAAGTCTATGTCAAGCTGCTTACATTTACATCCAGCTGAATTCCTTCCTGTCATTTTATATATTTTAGTAACAGATCCGTGTACCATGGATAACAATGGATAACAATGATGAAAGACTGCAACCTTGTCTAGCCCTTGTATCTATTTAGAACTCATTCTAGTATCAGATTTATTGTAGCACGATTGTCAACACACAGGAATTTGTTTGCCTATAAGAACCTATCCCTGACTGGATTATCCCTTAGTACGGCCTCCATCTCTCTCCTTGGATACTCTATCATATGCTTAGAAGACATGTTATTATTATTATTATTATTATTATTATTATTATTATTATTATTATTATTATTATTATTATTAATTCCGGAGATACTATATACTGTAAAATTCGTCTACATCTAACGATGCTCCTGTTAGCTTTATTACGACTATTACCGAACTCGATAGCTTAAGTGCGGCCAGTATACAGTAATCGGGAGATACTGGGTTCGAGCACAACTGTCGGCAGCCCTGAAAATGGTTTTCCGTGGTTTCCCATTTTCACACCAGGCAAATTCTGGGGCTGTACCTTAATTAAGGTCACGGCCGCTTCCTTCCCACTCCTAGGCCTTTCCTATCCCATCGTCGCCATAAGACCTATCTGTGCCGGCGCGACGTAACGCAAATAGCAACAAAAAAAAAAACACCTATTTTTCTTGTAGTCCCTGCTGACGTACTTTCGATTGAGTTTCTATGAATTTACATACCATGATGGAGTCAAGGAAATCTGTAACTCTATGAAACTAATTCGGAGATGAAAGAAAAGGTGTATATTTTAATAAATGGTTTAACAATTCCCTTGCATTACAGATGAGAATTTGTTCTATCTAGAAGTAGATAAAAAATTAATTTATAGTCCGTGGAAACAGAACATAAGCTTAAATTTATGTTAGATACCGATTCCCTCAATAAACTGGGTAAATATCACGTTCAGTTTTTTCAAACACTAATATTATTCCTGTGCTGGACACTAAAATTGATTCAAAAACTCAATTTCGGAACCGTGAACAAATTAAAGCCATTTTACATTGAAAATATTCTCACTAAGTTCAGCAATTTTTTAAAGAATTTTATTACAACAAACTTGCCGTCCTCATAAAAATAGAAAAATAACTACAAAGAGAGATGAGTTTGTGTTGGACCATTTGAAATTACACATTGTCCTAACATCAATAACTCCTACGATAGCCGATTATCTAATAGTGATAGGTGAGTGATGTAATCAATTCTCAACAATAGATCACCCAGTAGATTTCCGCTATGTCTGTCAACTGGTAGATAAAAACCGAACGTCGAAATTGATAAGCAGACAATATAAATGGCGTCATATAAAATGCATATGGTAGTTAAGACAATATTGTTATCATCAATTTTATTCGGTCATAACGTATATCTGACCCCTTAAGAAGCAATAATAGGCCCTAATGTGGCATTTTTTAATTCCTATGTGTTCCATAATTGCCGGCTGCCAGATGTGTTTTACATAAATATTTGTAAATACCCGTCATTTTCAAATAATCGTGAGCGGAATTGTGTGATAATACTGGACAATTTTTATCCAATCATGGTAAGTACGAATCAAAATAGAGTGCATTATTTTTGTAATCAGTTTTTTCTTTTGCCTGAAGTACTGTATCAGTGTGTTCTCACATTTTGTTTAATATATATATATATATAAATGGCATCGAAATGATTCTCCCCATCAAATACGAGCACAGTGCATACGATATTTATGCATAAAACATGTAAACAAAAATTACAATGATAATACCTGAGTAATAATGGGAGCAGACAAATGACACCCTGATCAAATATTGTTTCGTTATTGTCTGAATTGAATATTAAGCAACCTAAATGAATAAACATTTGAAAACAGAATGAAGTTAAATAAATAACGTAGAGATACTAAAACATTATTTTCCAGCGTGTACCGGAAAGGCTAGAACGAGAGAGAGAGAGAGATATAGAGAATGTCAGGAGGAGAAAAGGAAGAGAGGGACAGAAAAAGCGAATAAATTCCGGGGGTCGGGAAGAGAAGAACCTCCCTACAGTAACTCTAGACACATTTCCGTAATTTCGTCATCGGTTTTACCCCTGATGACACTCGCATTGTTGTGGCTCCCCTCCCACGGCGCTGCGGTTCCTGGACCCATTACAACAAATAAAATGCGACCGCAGTTCCAGCGACTGTACCATGTGTTTTCCGGAGTGGCGGGCCGGCGGGCGGGCAGGGCGAGTGGAAAGGTTCACAGCCGGAATAGAGAGGATGTTTTTAGTAGAGAGGGGATGTGGAAGAGGAGGAGAAGGGATAGCGCGGGGGCGGAGTTACATGCAGAGCGGAGAGGGGTGCGAGAGGGTGAGGAGGTAGGGAGAAATGCGCCATCCCGTGATAGCTCGTTCAGTTTCGTTTTGGGATTGCAGGTGCTAAGCACCAGTAATCTGGCGATGTAAAAAAAAATAAAAATTTTTCTTTTTTTGAGGTTACCCCCCTAGAGACCACTGTTTTACAAATCGTGCATTTGTATCATTTTGGAATATTAACCAAAAATAAGAAATATTCAGATAAAAAACAAAAACGTAGAGTCTAATTGAGTTCCTCAGATTGTGTGAAATTCTGCTAATAAAAAAAGTAACACTAAATTCGCGGTAAAATTTGTCAATATATACTTCACGATAGAACTGTAAGATCACAAATTACTAAAGAGAAATGAACCAATCCTTGATAGCTTATCAATTTCTGTTTTCCTTGCAGGTACGTAGCACCAGTAACACGAAGTAAAAAAAAAATTTGTTATTCAGGGTCCTTTACATAACAGCATTTCTTTAGAAACTTCCATTCATATAATCTTTGAGAATTAAGTGAAATGTATTTATAAAAATAATAAAATCATACTTAAGTTCCTGAGGATTGAGTACGGTATGTGAAATCTTGCAGATAAATTACATTTATACCGTTTTGTGTGCATGATTTCATATTTTATATGATATGATGGTTGATATGACAAGTTACGCTTCACGATAGAACGGTGAAGTCACAACGTACGAGGGGAAAATACAACATATCGTGATATCTTTCTCAGTTTCTGTTTTTTCCTGTAGTTGTGAAGTCCCAGTACCAAGACGTGAAAAGAATTACATTCCTTCCTTTAAGAGCATTTATAGTCCGCTTCTGCGGTATAGTTATTAGTCCGATTAGCTGCCAATCTCGGAGATCTGGGTTCGATTCCCGGCCCTGTCACGAAATTTGAAAGTACGAGGACCGGAACGGGGTCCACGCAGCCTCGGGAGGTCAAGTGAGTAGAGGGGGATTCGATTCCCACCTCAGACATACACGAAGTGATTTTTCATGGTTTTCCACTTCTCCTCCAGTCAAATGCTGTGATGGTATCTAACTTAGGCTACGGCCACGGCCGCTTCCTTTCCTCTTCCTTGTCTATCCCTTCCAAAATTCCCCCTCCCCACAAGCCCGCTGTTCAGCATAGCAGGTGAGGGCGCCTGGGCGAGATACTGGTCCTATTTCCCAGTTGTATACCCGACCGAAAGTCTCATGCTCCAGCCTTTCTACCCTTGAGGCGATAGAAATTGTATCCCTCGCTGAGTCCGAGGGTAAAACCAACTCTGGAAGGTAAACGGATTAAGAAAGAAAGAACATTTATTCATATAAGCATTCGAATCATTTTGGAAAATTATAACAAAATAAACCAAAATTCTCGAGGAATGAGTATGCGAAAAATTACACATCAATAGAAGACAATCCTCGAAGACGGATCCATTAATTCACACTTTACGACAGAAATGAGAAGCTACAATGTAGGAGGGAGAAATGCATCATCCCATGATATAGGGCCTGCAGGTGGATATACCAATACTATGCAAATAGAGAAAATATGTTTAGTAACATTTATATTTTTTTTCATTATGATAACTTTATAATGTTATACTCTCGTAACATGTTGGAAAATCAACAAGAAGTGAAATGTGTTCGCAAAATTAATATAAAGTTGTTAATTTAGCCTACTTAGTAGTTAGTAGAATCGTTTGCATTGAAAAGTAAATCCATACTGAATTTTACTTTCACTTTGTATTAGAATGTGTTGAGCTTTGGTGATATAACTGCGAGTCTGCTCTGCTCAAAGTTTTAATGGCTGAATTTATTTAATCTACACGTCACAATAGAAGTTGGAGGCTACAATGTAAAAAGGAGAATAATATGATGAAGTAACAAAATTAAATTTCGATTTTCTTATGTAGTTGAGTTCGATTTAGAGCACTTTTATACAAATTATGCATTCGTATCATCTGGGAAAATTAACGGAACAAACGTGTAAAAATTATGAAATCATACTTAGGTTCCTGAGTATGAAAACGTATATACGTATTCGTATATGAATCCTTTCATCCATATTTCACAATGAATTTAAGAAGAAACAAAGTAAGAAGTATAAATTCACCACTCCGTTCTAGCTTGATCAGTTTTGTAGATTCGTATACTAAATTACGTAAAACTATGTTCTGCAGTTCCGTAACATTACCTATGCACTCATCACAAACTACACATTCGTATTAACTTAGAAAATGATAGTATAATAAGAATTTGATAGGCCTTTGATTTACGTCCCACTAACTACTCTTGCTGTTTTCGGAGATGCCGAGGTGCCAAAATGTGTCCCTCAGGAGTTCTTTTACGTGCCAGTACCCTCATATTTGAGCACCCTCAAATACCACCGGAATGAGCAAGGATCTAACCTGCCACGTTGGGGTCAGAAGACCAGCGCCTCAACCGTCTGAGCCACTCTGTCCGGCTTTAGAAAACGAAAAAAAGAAGAATTATTCCTGTGGAATGATAATATGAGACCGTAGAGAATTTTACATTCTCCTTGTATTGGAGTGTGTTACTTGACACTTTGTGACATAACTGCGACTCTCAAAGATCTAAGATTCAAAGTCTAATGCTGACAGAATCCATCCTGAGGCTGATATAACATGAAATTAGTCTACTTTAACTCCAGGCAGACCTAGAACGGTACTTTAATTTCAGTTGAATTGCCTGTATTAATACTAGTAGAAAATACACAATAAACATACAGAAGCCCCAAAAATAACACAAATTCTACGAAGCCGAGAAACTACTGTACTAAGTTGTAGATACGAAGCATTGTGCTTCGAATTCTACGTTTGATTATTTTGAGTAGGTTTCTTATTTTATATCCCCCACGCATACTTCAATCGCCAACTCTAATGAAGCAGTTGGTTATTTCTTGTACTTCTGTTTCCTAGACCCAGATGACACATTCGAACCTAGTTGAAGTCAGTGGCAGTTCATGGTGTTGAAATGTGGTAACTCCGTGTCGCTGGGTTGCAGCACATTAGGGAACTCGACGTTACTAAGAACATACAGCAATTGGGGTATTAAAATGATTATTATTATTATTATTATTATTATTATTATTATTATTATTATTATTATTATTATTCAGTACTTTCGCCGAATTACCAAGCGTCCTGGATTCAATTCCCTACCGTGTCGGGAACTTAAGCCACGTCTGATTAGTTTCTCTGACTCGGGGACTGGGAATTTGTATTCTTTCCAATGAATTTCTCTTAATGTTCACCAAACACACAGTATATCATACTACTAACCATAACAGAAACACGCGGTAGTGAATCAATCCCTCCACATGGGATTGGTGTCAGGAAGGGCACCTGACCGTAAAACTGGACCAAGACTACATATGCCATGTCGTTTGCACCCGCGATCCCACAACGGTGTGAGAAAAGCGGTGGATGATGATTATGTTTTTTATTATTATTATTATTATTATTATTATTATTATTATTATTATTATTATTATTATTATTATTATTATTAGAAAATAACATTGGCGGTTACATATTGGGTATTTGCAGTGCACGACTCTGTTATTACTCTAAATATAAGATTATATCTTCAGTACGTCGCCGTCGGGGATGAAACGGTGATGGATAGACCTCACTTAGTTCATTCCACAGAAAACTCAAATAAATAAAGTTCAGTGTATAATTATTTACTATTCTATATTTTCTTTTAGTTCTGTACAACGAGTACATTATTTTATATTAATTTTCGTCAGCTGCTCAAAGCATCTGAGATTTTATTACATATTGGTCAGATGGAAAACAATTATTTTAACGCTATATAGTCAGTGTCTAAGAAAACCTTTGCCATAATTTATGCCCTGTTCCGTTTCACCTTTCCACGAACCTACTACGCTGGCCTAACAAGAGAAGAGGTGATACTCCCACGTGGTGCGTCCCAGGTGGTGGATAGGGTGTCCTAACCGCCTTGCCGGCGGACTTGAGGGAAATAAAATACCTCTCGCGGACCAAACACACAACCCCCTGTGGGTGGGGGGACGCAGACGAAGAATTCACCCACTGTATCCCGTGCCTGTCGTAAGAGGCGACTAAAAGGGGCGACAAAGAGATGATCAAATTAGAACCATGAAACTACTCGTGATTAGTACCACCTCGCGGGGAACACCATGGGTCGCTTTTATTTGCGCGTAGTACCAAAATGTTCGGTACCAAATAGGTTTGTGATTAGTAGCAAACGAGAGCGCGACGGCTTTTACAGTACCTGTGATTAGTAGCACTATATGAGCTACACCATGGGATGACGGAACCCATGGTTCTGACTTGCCTATGATTAGTGTCCACTATATGAGGAACAGTCCCTGTGGTTAGTACACTTATGTGATGAACACCATAGGTTTGCGTTGCCTGTAAATGGCGCCGCAATGTGCGAAACACAGTAGGTCTGTAATACATGTGCGAATTTCATTACCTGTGAGTGGTACCGTGATATGTGGAATACCGCGAGTCTACGCTACTCTTGATTAATACCGCAACATGACAAATGCCATGGTTCTACTTTTCTAGCGATAAGTACCATTGTGAGGGGCCGGTGACTTGGATTTTGGACCCCTTTCGACTACAAGTATCATCGATTCAGTATTGTGTTATAGAAGCAGTCCCTTGATCAGTAATACTATTGTTCTACGCCCGCTTCTGTGCATGTGAGGCACTGTGGATTGGTTCCACTGATCGTTTTAAATTAATATCCATCCATCCATTCATTCTTCGTCCTCAAGTTTTGAATTGTGATCAGTGGATGTTTTTTTGGGCTTTTAATTTGCCATTTCATTTCGTCTCATTTTGTACCATTAGGGGCCGATGACCTTTAAACAACAACCATCATCATCACCATCATTATCATCATCATCATCGTTTCACCTTTGATTTGTAACGTAACTCTTGTTCTATACACAGGGGTTATATTATTTGTGTTCAACTTGCGTGTGGTTTGAACAAGGTTGCATCTAACCCCGTCACGCCTGCGCTCTGTAACACAGGGTTGCGTCTTGCCCCACGTGTATGGGGGGTTGCAGAGTCTCTCAGGTTCCTTACCCTGTGGTAAGCAGGAAACTACATCTGATCAATTCCGGTTTTAAGTATTAGCCTCTTTACTATCTTAATGTGTGAATACTAAAATGAATAGGATTACGTGGCAAACCTTTTAAAGAGATTCTCAAAAATATTTTAGCGAATGTTTTTATCTGATGAATTCTCATAAGGATTGTTAAATCGTCTTCATCTACATTTTATACGCTGATAGGTGTATACTTGAAACAGAGCATGGTTAAGAACAGTGTGTTGTTATGTCCTCTTATATACGTAAAAATTGTCAGGATTGATCCCCAAGAACCGATAAGAACAACAGACACATTATATACGTGCATAAGTTCGAAGTAGAAACGATATGATGTCTCGTAAAGGAAGGACACCTGGATGATTATTATGTTTTTTAATTATGATGATGATGATTATTATTATTATTATTATTATTATTATTATTATTATTATTATTATTATTATTATTATTATTATTATTATAAGAAAATAGCATTGGCGTTTATATATTGGCTATTTGCAGTGCAAATAATAACAATAATACAACAATTGCTGTATGTTCCTAGTAACGTCGAGTTCCCTAATGTGCTGCAACCCAGCAACACGGAGTTATCGCATTTCAACAGCATCAAATGCAACTGACCTAAACTATGTTCGAACGTGTCATCTAGGTCTAGGAAACAGAAGTACAAGAAGTAACCTACTGCTTCACTGGAATTGACGCTTGAAGTATGCGTGGGGGATATAAAATAAGAAACCTACTGAAAATAACCAAACGTAGATAGACTGATTTGCGGCAAATTGAGTGACTCTGCAACCCCCAATACACATGGGGAAGGACATAAATCAAGAAGATTTTCCAGAAATAAAGCCATTACTTTCAGTGTCAGCTTTTTGGCTCCATGGATAAATGGTTAGCGTGCTGGCCTTTGGTCCAGAGGGTCACGGGTTAGATTCCCAGCTGGATCGGGGATTTTTAACCTTCATTGGTTAATTGCGATGCCTAGGGTGCCCCATCCTCACAGACGCGCAGGTCGCCTAAACGGAGTCAACTTGAAAGACCTGCACCAGGCCTCTTCGGAGACTACACGTCATTATTATTAGTGTCAGCTTACTTAATGAAAAGTTTAAATTTCTCAGGTATGTCTCATTAAATATTTTCTTTTTCTGGTACCTTAAACACTTATTTTCACCTGGATTAGTTTCGACAGACCGAAGAACCTCACACTTTTAGGTTAACTTTTAGTTTTCTGTCTATTGAAAACAAAATATAAATAAACACCATAAAACACCAGGAAAAGAAAAAAATCATTAAGTTTAATGAGGTTAATAAGACAGAATGTATCCTTTTCCAGGTATTTTAGTGTTTTTATAAATTTGTACTTTTTGTTCCGCTGAACGAAAGATTCAAAGGGAAAACTCTAGGAAGGCGAGTAAAATAATACGTGAAGAGCAAGGGAAATGGTATTATTAGTGTATCGCCTGTTCGAAGATGGGGTGTAGAATGTTCACCCAAAAATGATTTCGTTGTTTTCCTTATAGGGAAATGTTAAGAAAGTTATTGTTAAGAACTACTCTCGGCACTGGTAAAGGTTAATTTTGATGTATTCTGCAGTTGGGTGGGAGAATTCAATGGAGGTGACCATAATCACGGTATAAGTTATAGGTTTGATTTGTTTTTGTGTCTACCGTATTGCGTGGCAGGAGATTGGCTAGTATACAGGTATAACCGTGACTTTTATATCCAATGGGTATTGCTCCATTCATATTACACTTGTTTCTACCTTGCTAGATTTCATTGAATGGGAAATCATTTAGTGATATAAACCTTGCCATAATTCTACTCGATGACTTCGATATTCGCAAACTTGAGAAAACTTTCTAAATTTCACAAACAGTACCTTCTGTGTGACGCGAACTACGCGTCACAGAGATCACGAACTACAGATCTATCAGGTTGGAAAATAAACCGTGTTCACAGCACCAATGGGAAATCGTACCCTGTATACTTCTAACATTCTGACAGCATAATTAAACAATATATTATAATATAACCTATAAAGTTTGGATCTAATGGGAATGTCACATTTGATAGTGTCACCTTTTCGCATTTCTACTAGGTATTTCACACAGTTGGTAGCTTCTGGGGATGACAATTATCGTGATTTTATTCCACCGAGCTCGATAGCTGCAGTCGCTTAAGTGCGGCCTGTATCCAGTATTCGGGAGATAGTAGGTTCGAACCCCACTATCGGCAGCCCTGAAAACGGTTTTCCGTGGTTTCCCATTTTCACATCAGGCAAATGCTGGGGCTGTACCTTAATTAAGGCCACGGCGGCTTCCTTCCCATGCCTAGCCCTTTCCTGTCCCGTCGTCGCCATAAGACCTATCTGTGTCGGTGCGACGTAAAGCAACTAGCAAAAAGAAAAGAAATATTCCATGACGAAATAAAATGGCGTATGGCTTTTAGTGTCGGGAGTGTCCGAGGACATGTTCCGCTCGTCAGGTGCAGGTCTTTTCATTTGATATCCGTAGGCGACCTGCGCGTCGTGATGAGGATGAAATGTTGATGAAGACGACACGTACACCCAGCCCCCGTGCCAGCAAAATTAACTAATGTTTAAAATTCTCGACCCTGCCGGGAATCGAAACCGCGACCCCTGTGACCAAAGGCCAGCACGCTAAGCATTTACCCATTGAGCTGGACTTCTTCCATGATGATGTTAGGTGATGTTTAGGAAGTATCATATAGCCCGTTCTTCCGTTATGTACCAAGAGTAACATAAATTCTAGGAGTTCTGATAGGCCGTTCTCCTTATGTTTATGCAAGGCTCATAACATAACCGTTGTGTAGGATAGACTATACTTGTTACACGCTTCAGTAAGTTTGCCTTCTAACCTATTCATCATCATCATCATCATCATCATCATCATCTGTTTACCCTCCAGGGTCGGTTTCTGCCTCGGGCTCAGCGAGGGATCCCACCTCTACCGCCTCAAGGGCAGTGTCCTGGAGTTTCAGACTCTTGGTCAGGGGATACAACTGGGGAGAATGACCAGTACCTCGCCCAGGCGGCCTCACCTGCTATGCTGAACACGGGCCTTGTGGAGGGATGGGAATATTGGAAGGGATAGACAAGGAAGAGGGAAGGAAGCGGCCGTGGTCTGAAGTTAGGTACCATCACGGCATTCGCCTGGAGGAGAATTGGTAAACCTCGGAAAACCACTTCGAGGATGGCTGAGATTTGAATCGAACCCACCTCTACTCAGTTGACCTCCCGAGGCTGAGTGGACTCCCTTCCAGCCCTCGCACCACTTTTCAAATTTCGTGGCCGAGCCAGGAATCGAACCCGGGCCTCCTGGGGTGGCAGCTAATCACGCTAACCACTACACCACAGAGGCGGAACTTCTAACCTATTACTGCCTAAAAACTCGGGCTCCAGTGATGATGATGATTCGTCACACCAGTCATGAGCCTGGTTATTTGAGAACATATTCTATACATATCCTAGGCATACAAAACTGTGACATGGTCTTCATTTATAACATACTCAAGTTAGGTCATCTACCCCTTCCCAAAACACCGATGTGACTGGAAGTTCGTTCACGCTTTAAGGCAGGATGAAGTTGTACGGTATACACGGTGTCATGAATGCGGTGTGGTGGAATAAAACGCTATATCGTTCGAACGGTGCAATTTTAAAGAAGAAAGTTAAAAAAGATATTTTTGTATTAAAAATTCAACCGTAGAGCATTTGTCTTATTTATGAGCAACTATTGTACCTTTAATAATAATGCTTACAAATATATTACTTTTCCTTTTATTTTCATATTATAAATACGTGCATGCAAACAGTTTGTTTACAGCCAAAATTTAGAATTAATTTAAATACGTTTGTCATTTTTTTCCTGGTCTTTTTCTCCATTCATCTCGGGTCGAGACTAATACAATTACGGCCGGATGCCCTTCCTGACGCTAACCCTAAGTAAAGGGATGTGTTCTTTATTGCATATTTCGGCAGAGGTAGTGTGGTGTGTTGTATGTAAATGAAGATGTGTATTAAGACTATCAAAAATACTGAGTCCCCGAGCTAGAGGAATTAACCAGGCTTGGCTACAATGCTCTGTCCGAACAGGGATCGTCCTAAAGCCAAATGAACAGAAGGCCACTACGTTGACCATTAAGCCAAGAAGTCAGACAAGTTTTGTATATTTCCGTCTTTCAAAATAAATATGATCTTACTTTAAATAATATTGCATTGCATATATTGACCCTACATATAACTGAAAGCATAGACCAATGGGTTCACTCGAAATTTATTTTCCTTATTACGTGATATTTAAAAAAATATGCTCTTGGAGGCGTTCTTTATCTGGCATTCGTTGCTCGTGATAGTTGTTCCTCTGTGGAAAGAAAACCGGTGCCTTCTCTTCCAAATCTATAATTTTAGGAGTTACGCTCCTGTCGTAGAGAGAAACTCCTCAGACATAATCGGTACTGCAGTTGAACCCAGTTATTTGTAATTGAAATGTTTTCTTTAGAGTGGAAAACATCTATAATATCCAAACCGTATTTGGGCCTGTGAGCTTTAAAAATCAAACTAAGTTTTAGAGAGCATGTGCAACGATAGTGTTTAATATCCCGTTGTAAAGGTGAAGGACAATTGTACGTAAAAACAAGAGTCTGACATTGGTATGACATCAAATGATGTAATCGCGCCGCCCTATTGAGGTTCTAAAGTCATTGTTCCCGACGACTATCAATTAGTATAGCTCTGATCTCTGGTGTGGTAGCACGTCGTGTGAGGCGTCGTTTCATTGGTCTTGGTGGGTTATATAAGTATACAGCATAAAGTCATGAACGTAGAATTAAGACATTAGATGTCAGCAATAAACAATATATAACCGAGCTCGATAGCTGCAGTCGCTTAAGTGCGGCCAGTATCCAGTATTCGGGAGATAGTAGGTTCGAACCCCACTGTCTGCAGCCCTGAAAATGGTTTTCCGTTTCCCATTTTCACACCAGGCAAATGCTGGGGCTGTACCTTAATTAAGGCCACGGCCGCTTCCTTCCCACTCCTAGCCCTTCCCTGTCCCATCGTCGTCATAAGACGTATCTGTGTCGGTGCGACGTAAAGCAACTAGCCAACAAATAAAAATAAAATAAAAAACAAACAATATATAGTTTTGTGTGGATATTGCTAGCTGGTGCTACTCTTGTAAGGCAGACCTTCCGACGAGAGTGGGTAGCATATGTCGTGTATCGGCGTGTTATTATCTTTTAATTACCTTTTTTTACAAATTGCTTTCTGTCACACCGACACAGACAGATGTTATGGCGACGATCGGGTAGGAAAGGGCTAGGAGTGGGAAGAAAGCGACTGTGGTCTCAATTAAGGTAGAGCCCCAGCATTTATCTAGCATAAAATGGGAAACCATGGCAAAACATCTTCACTGCTGCCGACAGTGGGGTTTGAACCCACTACCTCCCGGATGCAAGTTCACAGTTGTGGAACCTTAACCGCACGGCCAACTCACACGGTCTGCATGTTATTGTGGTGGAGGATATTGTTGTGTGTGGCGTATGAATTGAACGGATGTTGGAGACTGCACAAACATCCAGTCCCGAAGCCAAGGGATTTAACTATTTAAGATTAAAATCCCTGATTCGTCCTGGGGTCGATCCCAGCGCCCTCTGAACCGAAGCCCACTACCCTGGCCATTCAGCCCAGAGGAAAGGCCAAAAAAATTAAACCAGACCACTAGATATTTTATTTCAACAATACCTATCACATGGTACATAGTATTCGTCAAAACTTCCGGGACTGATCCCGATACAGTCTCGTTTGAAATTTTCTTTCATTATTAGTGGGCCTCTGCCTCATACTACTTTAACACAAGTTGTTTGAACAATGAAATATCTCTATTGATACCCAACTATTTTGGACGGCCAGACGGCCCAGTAACCTGGTCGGTACGGCTGCGCGATGCCTATCCCCTACACTCCGTCTCCCCTTCCCCTGACCTCAGCGCGTGTCACGGGACAAACGCACAAAAAGCCGGAACAGTGTTGGGAACTTAATGACGTTATGACGATCAACAAATTAGTCGCGAGTCGGAGAGCTAGTCTGCTAGCTGTGTGGGAGATCCCCTAGTAGGGTGGTGCACAGACCTCGTTGTCATTTGGGAATGGGCAGTTCATCCAAGTAGGATTCTAAGTCTAGAGGGAAAAGCTCTCACCCATCCCACCGTTCTCTATCTCGACTCATACATAAGAAGTATATATTTGCTATTACCTGGTGAAATGTTTGGTCAACATGGAAGTAAGAGATAGGCCTGACATAGTTTCTTCGGCACAAGAAATTTAACACCAAGTAACCAAGAATGGTTTAAGACTACCTTATTTAATTAAATTATTATTATTATTATTATTATTATTATTATTATTATTATTATTACCAAAATATTGTGGAACATAGAGGTGAGAGAGGGTGTGGGCATTAATGGGTGGATATAAAACAGTCAGAAGATTAATTTAAAACTTTAAAATTGGAGTTATAATTCTTTCTCTCTTTTCTTTTCAAATTTTAAATTTCACACTTTACTAAACAAATAACAATTCAGGTACAGAACTAGCTCTTTATCTACAGGAACAATTTAGAGGGGTAAAGAGTAATCAGATAACAAGAAATTAACAATATAAGTTTGAACCTACCTAATTATAAATTTTACCCGAACACTACTACTCCGTTCACTCAATAGTCACGGAGACAGATCTTCCAATTTCTTTTACACCAATAGAAAGAGCATCTTAGCTCTACAAATGTACACATCCCAGGCCTGTCAAAGGCACAATCTACATTTAATAAAATTAAACAGTATTCACTATCTTAACTTATCAACAGTCTAATTGTCTAAAAGTGAAATGAATGATGTTAACTGTAACGGAGGTAACGAGTACCCATTCTACATGGCCTTTGGTAAAAACAAAAGGTGGCGAACACTTGCTCTCCTTGAAATTTACCACAAAGGCTTAAAACCCTATTTGGGCTTATGGCCCGACGTTACAAAGGCTAAGGCTAAGCCTATACTACGGAGGTGACTAGATGAAAAAATACTTAAATTACAGAAATTACAAGATAGATTTTTAATAAAACATTATAGTCACCTCAAGATCAAGTTGAGAAGGAATACAAGAGGGTACCTCACTCTCTATTCCCTGATTTTCTTTCAAGTTCTCTTGACTTGTTTAAAATTTACATTTAAAGTTTGAAATTTACATTTTAGAAAATGAAAGTTACATTACTAAAGATTTTAAACCATACCCTCAAGCTAGCTTTCAAAGACTATCACATTGTTAAGCAGAAACTGCCATTACCTTGAGCTGGTGGACCACCCGAAGATGGACGAGGGAGTCTTTCCCCCTACCTCCGTTACGTACACACTCTAGACTGGAGTGATCACTAAGACAACCTGGTCCGAAAATGTGCCAGCTTTTATAGCAGAGGGGAAGGTTACAGAAAACTCTGAGCCAAGGCCCTAACATACCCCAATTCTCATTGAACAATCAAATAAATAACAAAAAATTATCATCGGTGAATAAGTAAATGTACAAAATTTTTGATTGGCCAACGCCTTAAATTAGCGGGAAGAGATAGAAGTGTTGATAACTTTTGAACATCAAATAAAAACACTTAACATCCCAGTTTAGGGAACCTTAACACACAAAATGTACCTTGAATTTCAATAGTTCATCTTCACCCCAGAGGGTACAACCTAAATTGATAGTAGAGTCATCTGTCAAGAAATGTCCAAACTTCCTGTACTAGTAGTTTCAAAGTCTATGTCGCAGATGGCCTTAACCAAGGCGCTTATTTGAATGCGTGGGGTGGGTGTACCTCCGGTACAGTTATTATTATTATTATTATTATTATTATTATTATTATTATTATTATTGTACTGTCGTGTAATTATTTAATACTAAAAACTAACGGGGTGTGGGGTAATAAGCTTACTTTTGACAACATACCATATAAGTTCTGGGAAAAGGAGATTGGCGTTCGGTTTCCCCATTAAATTTGAGGTTATGTAATTTTACTGTAGAAATGAAACGCTAAATTAATTTGATAGAACAAAATATATTCTTGAAACAATATATAAAATAGTGAGAACTGCTGCGATTAAAGCAGATGAGAATATGAAATTATGGCATTGCAACTGAAAGAAACTAGGCATGAATTTGAATTCTTCTTGACCGGACATTTAACAATTTATACAAAATATATCCCTCACTGTTTCACTTGACTGTACCTTCAACACTTTGAGTGTAATTATGACGTATTCCTTAAATCTGGTGTTTACTGTAGATGTGTCACGCCTAATTTAGTGATATATCCATGTGACTACTTCTTCTCCATATCATATGACCTCTTTGTAAGTCTGTATGGTATAACTTCTTTTCAAGTGTGTCCTTATATGACTCCATCAGTTCACCATCCATTTCTTCTCTCTTCATCTTCCGTTTAACTATTGACTCCCGTTGACTGACTGAGGCCACTCCATCTTCGTTCACTTAATGACCAACTGTGCCTCTCCTTCCAGTAGAATAATGACTCTCGTTGACTGACCGACTTAGGCCTCTGCTTCCAATTGAATAATAACTGACGCTACAATATGCAGCCACCTTTTATAGACGTTGGTTGACGCACCTACGTAACCTCCAGAAATAACCATAATTTACTCCTACCTCGCGACAAATATTACATGTAATGGTGAAATCCCCTGGGGCTCCCTAAGAAACACCAAGACCGTGAACGCACCGCCAAATGAGCACGATGACGTAGCCATGACGTGGCGATGACTTGACAGAAATCCCTGCAGTATTGCACAATGTAACGATGTCACATCCAACATCTGATATATAACAATTCTCACTGTACATGTCTTTAATGTTAATCTGCACACACATATATATGCATACAGCTAACTACAATCATGCAGGCGACAAGCGAGAGAATCGAATTGAATAAGAGTGGTAATATAATAATAGTAATCTCACAGATAAAATAATAATAATACGGACATAATAATAATAATAATAATAATAATAATAATAATAATAATAATAATAATAATAATAATAATAATAATAATAATAATAATAATAATAATAATAATAATAATAATACAAATATCATCTTGTAACGGGATTTGAGCCGTTACAGTCGGGATAAGTGGTTCAACTGTAGAGTAATGGCTTCTTTTTCCAAGTTGGCGGTTTTGATCCGTGTTCAGTTGGGTGGTATTTGAAAACTTTAGAACATGTTAGCCTCGAGTCGGTAGATTTACCGGCAGGAAACAGAAAGATGTGAGACAATATTCTGGGACTTCATCGACTCCGAAAACCGCATATATTGTTAGTAGGACGCCAAGGCAATACGATCATATTATTAATTAACCTCTTCAGTCCCGAGCCTGTTGATGCATTCGATGTGTTATATTTTGCTCAAATATTATGAAAATGTATTAATTTCTTCTTCTTCTTTTCCCTGCCCGATACATTGTTTCTTGCTGACGTATGTGGATTTAGCCCTTTTTTATGGGCAAATACCTTTCCTGACCCCACCCCTATGTGGAAGGATGTAATCACTATTGCGTGTTTCAGTGGTGGGTGGTGGAGTGTGTAGATAGAGATGTATATTAAACCGAACATAAAAATCCAATCCCCAAGCTAAACGAATTAACCATACGCAGTTAAAATCTTCGGTCGGGCCGAGAATAGATTTCTGGTCCCTATAAAC
The DNA here is from genome assembly GCF_040414725.1 of Anabrus simplex. Classification (NCBI taxonomy): domain Eukaryota; kingdom Metazoa; phylum Arthropoda; class Insecta; order Orthoptera; family Tettigoniidae; genus Anabrus; species Anabrus simplex. The sequence continues at coordinate 629,366,156 of NC_090265.1, read as the reverse complement.
CGAAGGCCAGTACATCAACCATTCAGCCAAAGAGTCGATATGAATTATTGGTGTAGTTAATAATAATACTATACAGAGTGGTCGGAAACAACATGAGCCGTGTATATGAGCGTTAGAGCGTAGTTTGAAAATAATACGTCGATATCTCGCACCGTTATCATTTTAACAGCTGCTGAAGTTATCCAATCAGATCGATTTCAGAAAGGCTTTTCGAGGCGGTGTTGCTAAATCTGCATGTGGCTTATTACCGGCTTGAGAGCGCCAACAGAAGAAATAATCTTCTCCAGGGGAGGAACTTGCTGATAGGCTCGACCCATAGCAAGCGCGCTACGGTGGCATTGGCTGAAAACCATGGTGTGTTAGTGTTTGATGCTCATTTCTCAAGCCCGACCAAGCCACGTACATATTTAGCAACACCGCATCGTAAAGCTCATTTGAATTCTCCCGCGAAGCAATTTGATTGGCTAACTTCAGCAGCTGATAATTTGACAACGGCGTGAGATATCGACGTATTCTTTTTTGAAATTACCTATCAGGACCAACGTTGTTTCCAACCATCCTGTATATTAATGTCTACAATAAGAAAAATATTTCGATTAATTTAAATATTAACAGACATTGATCCGCCCTGAAGCTTTCTACGCAGCAGAAACTCTTAACCTAGTAAGAACAGGAGTACTTAAGAGATTAGAAATGGTGGAACGAACGAAAGATTCTCAGGAAAATATTCGGAACGCGAACAACAGAGGACGGTCAATTTAGAAGACGAGCCAACCAAGAACTGTATACCAAGATAGAGAAAATCTGGGACATCATACGGAAAAGAAGGAGCGTGTTCATCGGACACATCCTGAGAATGGGCCAGGGGTGGTTTGCAAATAATACAGTTTCTTGTGGACATGCAGTTACAAGGGAATACAGGAACCAGAGATATATACAGCAGAGTGATTTTAAAATCAAAAGTTCAAGCTTACACAGGTTTTCAGGACAGGACTGGGCCGAAACAAAGACATCGTGGACAGAAGAGCGAAGAAGGTTGCAAAGTATGAGAATGAAAGAATAATGGACAAGGAGAAAGACCAGAAGAAACGAAGCTGATACGAATTAACGGGGTCCTCACATGGCCAAAGGGAAAAGAAGAAAGAATACTATATATTATAATATATTATTATTATTATTATTATTATTATTATTATTATTATTATTATTATTATTATTATTATTATTGTACCAGGCGGTACACCTCCACGCAATTAATTTAAAATGTGCGCCAATTGAAACTCCTCTGCTGGAGGAAGTCTGAACTTTATTGACGGTATTAATTTTCTACTTTCTCAGAAGATGTCACCACGTGGAAAAGTTTGAGTTTTTGAACTGTGTCATTTTTGATGTGTTTTTGTTTCACTTGTAGTTAGAAGTGTGAACTTTCTCTTCTAGAGGACACTACTGAAGATCAACAACGGTGCACTCTAGTGCGAAGTGAAAGAACTGTTTTTTGGAGAAAATTTAATTTCAAGAGTTTGTTCTTTGTTAAATTTCTTTCAGTCATTGTTTAAGTTGGCAATATTCACCCCTTCTTTCCCCTTGTGTTGAACCTAACCAATCCCGAATTTCTTAAATTAATTTCTATCCAATCAGATGTATCTTCCCCCAACTTGAATATGTTGCTGTGTCCTACCCAATAAAGTGTTTGTGGGAGGGTGTTTTCATTCCCCTAACGCCTAGAAACTTCCGCGAGAGTATTTAAACTGCTGATTTTTGGGTCTCTCGGCCACTTCTGTTCCATCTTTCAGTGTGTTAAGTACATAGCAGGGGGCGGGAAGCGCCTCTTTCTTCGGCAGCGGTCAACAACAAGGTAATGGCCGATTAATAAATTCTTTCTTTGCTAGCTCAGCAGTTTAACTTTCGGGGCGGGTTCTAAGCGTTCCACTATGTAACCTTTTCCTAAAATGTAACTTCTCTTTTCATCTATTCTCTCGTAAAGCTACATACTGGGATAGAGAGTGCTAACCCTCTCGAGCTCCCACTCACATTGTCTTGAGGTGAACTTATTTTCTCAACCAATTCTTCCGTAATGTAATGTAAATTGTTATTTTCTTATGTCACCTCTGTAGTATGGGATTAGCCCTTGCACTAACGGCCTAAGGCCAAGTAGGTCTTAAACAAAGTGTATTAGGAGTGCAAGTTCGCCTCCCCTCAAATTGTATTTTAGAGGTCATGTATTAACCTTCTTGTCATTTAATAGACCTCAGTAGGTTGGGTATTTTACCCCTGTGTATATGTCCTTTGAGGACAGCTTAAAGGTGGAGTTTGGTGTGGCCTGGGAGAGGCTTAAATTTGAGAGCGAGTGGCTCTTTTGAAAATTGTATATTGTATGCCTCGAGGAGGCTTTTCAGTGTAATTTGGAGCAAGGGCTCCTAGGTATGAATGGGGTTTTCTGCCCCTCTGTTAAAATTGTGTTTGGGGTAAAACTGAGCTGATTGCCCAAGAATTAGGTTTCTGACTTTTGAAGCCCCAAATGGGGTACCTATGTAAATGTATTTTTCAATCGTGTTTCGGCTACTAAGTACCTGTTCTATTTGTTGTTACCTAATTTTGCAAAGAAAATATAACCTTGTTAAATTTTAAAATTAATTTCACTTTAGTAGCTTGAGACCTATTCACCACCCAGCACCTTCTTTCATGCATAACTACCACCAAAACACGGTAACAAGTGGTAGCAGAGCGTGGTTGAATGGGTCTCAATTTAGCCCCTTTTGACGGCTACACATTGTTTTGATCCGAACTCTAACCATTTTCTCAGTTGCTGGAATTTTTTGACCTTTTCAAAATTGGTCTGTCATCATGCCCGGCCCTCGCGATGTTCTCCTTCTTAACTATTTGCGCAAGGAGGAGTTGATCTATGAATTAACTATCAGAAATGTGCAATCTGGAGGCACGGTTGCAATAGACACTAACAAGCTTAGAGAGTCCCTTGATTTGCCCATTTCCATCCCCAATTTGGGAGAGAAAGAAATTGACGACTCTCTTTCCACGATCACGGAGAATATTACTGGGCTAGCTTCTGTAGTTAGTTTTTTTTATGAAAATGATCCGTCTCCTAATCAAATTAAGCGTGTGCAAGGCAGGCTATATCATTTTTCGAATAGGGTTAACGATCTGTTGTCTCTAAAACTGAATGATGTTCAGAGGAAGGAAGCTAGTACGCTCCTGGAAAATATTTCCGAATTATCTAGTAAGGTCACTCAATTGTTAACTGGGGAAGTTCCTCCCAAATCTGATCAGCCCACCATAGTGAATGTAGGTAGCGAGGAAGAACCTGCTAAGGGAGAAGTAAATAGGAAAACCATCGCTGCTCAAACTATCTCTGCCCCATTGGACAACGAGTCTGAACGCCGTGCATCGCTGAGTAACATCCGTTCTGAATTAACTTCTTTGCCATTGAAACCTTTACCTACTATGTCACCCGGGTTTAGCAGCTTGCCTCATCCATTGGCAATGTTGCGCAGAGGTATCTCTAAGTTTTCCGTTAATACCACCAGTGATGTAATTTCCTTTTTAAGATTTCTAGTCGAATTTCAGGATCATGCCCTTGTTTTTTCTCTTTCTCCATGTCAAATCTTGCAAATAATCTATCCGTATGCTATTGGTATTCTCTCTGATAAAATCGTAAGAGCCATTGCCGAGCAATCATCTATTGAGGATTTCCATGCCCATTTGCTAGCTAACTTCATCCCTGCTAGGGCCAGGTCCTCCCTTATTCAGAAGTACTATTATCGTGTACAGCGCTTGGATGAAAACTTGGCTGATTTCATACAGGACATTAAGTTTTATACTAGGGTGTTTGCCCTTCATTTTCCTGAAGATCAGATTGTACAGGCTATTGTAGAGGGAATTTCACCTCCCTATAGGTCATATTTGTGTTTCGCGGCGTGCCCGCAAACTTTCTCGGAACTTGAAGCATTGGCCGTCTCAGCGGAAGGAGTTAGATACGCCGATTCTTTGCGTGTCGCGAAAGAACCCCCGCCTTCCATTAGTAATACTCGGCCTCCACCTCGCCGATCAGTCACCCCTCGTAAATGTTATGCTTGCGGGTCGCCTGACCATCTGCGCAATAAGTGTCCTCTGATCAAGTCTAGTAGGGCAAATAATGGAGCGGGTTCATCACAAGGCTGTTTTAAATGTGGGGCTTTCTCACATATCGCAAAGAATTGTCCCAATTCGAATAGCACCCCCTCCTGCTCAACTTCTGGTGTAACTTCCAACAACAATCAAAAGTGACTAGTGGCTGCGGCTGAGTCAACTAATTCTGCTTCCCAAGGCTCAGCCCCTGGCAAAAAGGTCGAGAATTCAGGGAACGAAAAGTCTTCGAATACATCTTTTGAATGCCCCAAAGAGTGTCTTAGGATTGCGGCGGATACCCCCGCACCTGTTCCTTTTCTTAAGATTGAGTTAAATAACGAGCCTATAACAGCTCTCTTAGATTCAGGCAGTGTTTGTTCGATTATTTCGGCTGAATGGTATTCTAAATTGAAAGCTGTTTGTAAACTACCTGACTACGTCTCATCTCCTATTCAATATGTTTCGGCTAATTCATCTCCATTAGAAATTCTAGGTTCCGTACTGGTCAAAATTCGTATTTTTAAATTTACATGGAAAATTAAATTGTTTGTGGCTAAGCACCTGTCTTGCCCCATCATACTGGGAGCGGACTTTATTTCTCACACTGGTCTTGTGCTCGATCTTCAGAGTAAGTCGTGCACATTCAAATTTGCGTCCAATTGTAAAATTCCCTTGTTAAAGTGTAATTCTGTGTCATGTTCATCTATTTCGCCTACCCAGGATGAGATGTTGTTAGACCTTAGACATCTACCTGAGGAGCAGGCTGATAGTATTCGTAAATTATGTCAGTCATTTCCAGAGGTGTTCTCTGATACTCTTGGTGTTACTGACCTTATTGAATACAAAATTGAGGTCACGGATTCGATTCCTGTCCGTTTTCCACCTTATAGGCTATCTCCACCTAAAATGAAGGCTCTGAAAGAAATTATCGATCAGATGTTGAAGGATGGTATTATTAGGCCCTCTAAGTCGGCGTATTCATCGCCTATTTTTCTAGTCCCGAAACCCCAAGGAGGCTTCAGGCCTGTCATTGATTACAGGGCTCTCAATCGGAAGGTGGTGTTGCAATCTGTGCCCCTTCCTGACCTTCATTCTTGCTTTTCATGGTTTCGTAAGGCCAAGTTCTTCACTATCTTGGACTTGAATCAGGCCTATAATCAAATTCCCCTTGCCGAAGAGTCTAAACACCTTACAGCGTTTGCCACGGACTGGAATTTATACGAATACAACCGCGTGCCTTTCGGGCTCCCCACGGGGGCAGCTGTGCTCACTAGGCTACTAGATAGGGTCTTCTCCGACATCAAATTCGAGTACTTATATCACTACTTAGATGATGTCGTCGTATTTTCAGAGACTTTTGAAGAACATCTAGATCATCTGCGAGAAGTTCTCGATCGCCTTCGTAAGGCTGGGTTAACTGTTAAGTTGTCCAAGGTTGCCTTTGCTAAGCCCTCTATGTCATTACTAGGGCATATTGTGTCACCCGATGGTGTAGCAGTCGATCATTCTAGAACACAGGCCATCCGTGATTTTAAACCTCCCAAGGACATTAAAGGCATCGCCAGGTTTATTGGTATGGTGAATTTCTTCAGAGAGTTCATTCCTAACTTTGCTAATAGAGCGGCGCCCTTAAACCTCCTTCGTAGGAAAGGCATCAAATTCGAGTGGGGACCTTCTCAACAAGCCGCTTTTGAAGATCTTAAATTAGCGCTTTGTAATGCCCCTGTCCTTGCTATGCCTGATTTCTCGAAGAAATTCATTGTCCAAACCGACGCATCGTCGTCAGCAGTAGCTGCAGTCCTTCTTCAAGAGACTGAACTAGGGAGGCGACCCATCGCCTATGCGTCTAGGACATTGTCGACTCAAGAAGCCAAGTATTCCATCTATGAGCTCGAAGGTTTGGCAGTCTTATTCGCCTTAGAGAAGTTCCGTCTCTATCTGGAACACGTCAAATTCGACCTGGAGACAGATAATCAAGCATTAAGCTGGGTCTTAGGTAGGCCGCGTCGTACTGGTCGTATAGCCCGTTGGGCCATCCGTATTTCTGCCTTCCAATTCAATGTCAGGCATATCCGAGGTACCGAAAATGTTGTCGCTGATGGACTCAGCCGTATGTTTTCAGACGACGTTGAGAACCATGAACAGGTCGACAGTTCATCACCTCCCGAGTCCATGCTATCTGAGGTTAATGCCATCCTAACAGATGCTCCCATGCTTTTTAGGGATATCGAGAAATACCAACGTGAAGATCCGACGCTGGCTCCGATAATGGAAACCCTTTCTTCTGGGGAACATGTTGTCCCTTATGTTCTGAGGAATGGTGTTTTATGTTGCCCTTCGAGGCATGACAAGATGATGAAAGTTGTCGTTCCAGCTGTTCTGGTACCTATGATTTTCAAGTATTATCATGAGACCCCACTAGGAGGGCATCTGGGTATCTTTAAAACTCGTGAAAAGATTCGTGAAATGTTCATCTGGAAAGGTATGGACGGTGAAATCCGTGAACTTGTAAAAGCTTGTAAATCTTGTTTGCTCAGTAAACCCACCATGTCCACCAAGGTAGGCCTTTTGTCTTCGCATCAAGCGTCGCGCCCCATGGAACGCCTGTATATCGATTATGTAGGACCCTTCCCCCAGTCCAAGGGTAATGCTAACAAGTTCATCTTTGTGTGCGTAGATGGTTTTACCAGATTTTCTTGGTTATTTCGGACTAAGCTGGCTACCGCTCAGTCTACCATTACCTGCTTAAATTCTATTTTTGCTTCTTTTGGTCCGTGTCAATATATTGTATCTGATAATGCTAAGGCTTTTACATCTAATTTATTTCGTAAATTCTGTTTTGACTTATCAATCTCTCATGTAACTACTTCTGCTTATTACCCTCAACCATCTCTGGCTGAACGGGTTAACCGTAATCTCAGGTCCGCACTTATTGCCTATCATCATGAAGATCATTCCAGGTGGGGCACGTCCCTGCATTGGATAGCGTTTGCTTTGAATTCGGCGGTTAATGAATCTCACAAGTTTACTCCAGCTTCTTTGATGTTCAAGTTTGTTCCCAACTCGCCGCTCTCTAACCTCTGGTCTCTGAATGACATTCTACCCGAGACAATAGATCCGGATAACATTAAAGATCTTTGGAAGAAGGCTAAAGCCAATCTTAAAGTGTCTCATGAAAAGGTTAGGGAAAGGTATGATCGTGGACGGAGACCCACCCCTTTGAAGGTAGGTGACCAGGTTATGGTCAAAAATTTTGTTCCCGCGGGCAAGCTTGCCCCCAGATTTCATGGGCCATGCATCATTCTCGATTTTCTCACACCGGTTACATTGTTAGTAAGCAATCCAGCCACCGAGAGGATATTTAGGGTTCACCTGTCCCAGGTGAAACCGGTGTAAATTTTGTGTCAACTTGCTTCATATAATTTGATAGGAATATGATGGTTATATATATATTTTTTTTGAATTCCACTCTTAAGGCATTCTGCTCCTTCTATTATATTTTATTTTATATGTAAGCATTTCTTGTAAACCTCCCCGATTGTTAAACTGCCATCCTGTCCTTGCCACGGCCATTACCACGCTCCCGTCTCCTGCTTCAATACACACTGTGGCTTCATAATATTAAATGCCATGGATATCTACACGCCGCTGGCCCCTCAACCTCTCCATAATGCCTGTGCCCTCAAAAAAGATGATGGTCCAACACAATTCTGCCGCCTAGTTTTATGTTTCAGTGCCCCCGCAGCCGCGCGGCGCTGTGCCGCGGCTGGGTTCGAGGACGGGCCCCCTCGGCCCCAGCGAGGACGACATGTGCACGGCGAGCCGGAGCTCTCCTCCCGGCCAAGGCTGATGTGCGGCGCACGACCTGCTACTTGCCCGCAGCCTGTATATGTTCACCGCGGGCGCGGCGTGCTTCAACACCCTTGCTCCCCTCATAGTGCGGGCGAGCGGTATCTCAGGGTACTTGAGGGGTCCGAGCGGCCTCATTTGGACGCAAGCTGCAACGGCCGGTCTGGCCATCCAACTTCATTAACCTCAACTACATGAACAGTTACTATAAGCAATGACTACACTTGGGAAACCAACAAGCAATATTTGGTGGACTTTGCAAAATTCTTCATCACTTTTAAGTATTAAAAGTTTATCTTCAGAATTCAACTTCTACAACTTCAAGACTATACTTCTCCTGCAACAAGAAAATTTTGAAACCGATACAAACCAAATTAAGAAAATCTTATAATTTTTTTTTGTTGGCAATCAATCTCCATATCTACATCAAACCTGGGACCTGGTTTCATATATCACCCCTGGTGGAACTTTTGGGGGGGGAGGTCTGTACCAGGCGGTACACCTCCACGCAATTAATTTAAAATGTGCGCCAATTGAAACTCCTCTGCTGGAGGAAGTCTGAACTTTATTGACGGTATTAATTTTCTACTTTCTCAGAAGATGTCACCACGTGGAAAGTTTTGAGTTTTTGAACTGTGTCATTTTTGATGTGTTTTTGTTTCACTTGTAGTTAGAAGTGTGAACTTTCTCTTCTAGAGGACACTACTGAAGATCAACAACGGTGCACTCTAGTGCGAAGTGAAAGAACTGTTTTTTGGAGAAAATTTAATTTCAAGAGTTTGTTCTTTGTTAAATTTCTTTCAGTCATTGTTTAAGTTGGCAATATTCACCCCTTCTTTCCCCTTGTGTTGAACCTAACCAATCCCGAATTTCTTAAATTAATTTCTATCCAATCAGATGTATCTTCCCCCAACTTGAATATGTTGCTGTGTCCTACCCAATAAAGTGTTTGTGGGAGGGTGTTTTCATTCCCCTAACGCCTAGAAACTTCCGCGAGAGTATTTAAACTGCTGATTTTTGGGTCTCTCGGCCACTTCTGTTCCATCTTTCAGTGTGTTAAGTACATAGCAGGGGGCGGGAAGCGCCTCTTTCTTCGGCAGCGGTCAACAACAAGGTAATGGCCGATTAATAAATTCTTTCTTTGCTAGCTCAGCAGTTTAACTTTCGGGGCGGGTTCTAAGCGTTCCACTATGTAACCTTTTCCTAAAATGTAACTTCTCTTTTCATCTATTCTCTCGTAAAGCTACATACTGGGATAGAGAGTGCTAACCCTCTCGAGCTCCCACTCACATTGTCTTGAGGTGAACTTATTTTCTCAACCAATTCTTCCGTAATGTAATGTAAATTGTTATTTTCTTATGTCACCTCTGTAGTATGGGATTAGCCCTTGCACTAACGGCCTAAGGCCAAGTAGGTCTTAAACAAAGTGTATTAGGAGTGCAAGTTCGCCTCCCCTCAAATTGTATTTTAGAGGTCATGTATTAACCTTCTTGTCATTTAATAGACCTCAGTAGGTTGGGTATTTTACCCCTGTGTATATGTCCTTTGAGGACAGCTTAAAGGTGGAGTTTGGTGTGGCCTGGGAGAGGCTTAAATTTGAGAGCGAGTGGCTCTTTTGAAAATTGTATATTGTATGCCTCGAGGAGGCTTTTCAGTGTAATTTGGAGCAAGGGCTCCTAGGTATGAATGGGGTTTTCTGCCCCTCTGTTAAAATTGTGTTTGGGGTAAAACTGAGCTGATTGCCCAAGAATTAGGTTTCTGACTTTTGAAGCCCCAAATGGGGTACCTATGTAAATGTATTTTTCAATCGTGTTTCGGCTACTAAGTACCTGTTCTATTTGTTGTTACCTAATTTTGCAAAGAAAATATAACCTTGTTAAATTTTAAAATTAATTTCACTTTAGTAGCTTGAGACCTATTCACCACCCAGCACCTTCTTTCATGCATAACTACCACCAAAACACGGTAACAATTATTATTACTATTATTATTATTATTTATTTATTTAGTTTGTTTCGACCCATAAAGTATCACATAAAGCAAATTATGATTTTTTGTTGTTATTTTACTTGTTCTTCCAGAATTCTTCCATCATGTCGCTATGTTTAGCTCGACATTCGTCAGTCCATTTTCTCCCAGACCTGCTGGACTTATCTTCTGAAGCATCTTCCGAAGTGTAGATCTTATGTCTGAAAGTTTTGCGGTCTTTGATTGATGTTGGCGGTATTGAGATATATTTGGACATGTTTGATCCAAACCGTTGTCGTCTTTAATGTTTGTGAGTACATCAATATTTTCTTTGTTAGTTGGTTTTCATATAGCCTCATAATGTGTCCATAAAATTTCAATCGTCATTTTCAGAAATCTGTTACAATGAGTATTTTTATGTGATCTTGTGCGATTGTACACAATATCCTTCATCTGTAAGTTTTGAGCCAAGGATTTTTCGGATGATTTTCCTTTCAGCTTCCTTGATATTTTCGAGATCTTATAATTGAGGTTTAAGGTCTCACTGGCATAGAGTGTTTCAGGTTTGACGACCGTCGTGTAATTTCACATTTTTTTGTGTTAATGCTCATGCATTTTTGTTGTTGTAGATGTTCACGGTTTTCCCATATGTCCTCCGCATTTTGAGTTCACGTATTTTTTGTGCTAGTTTTTCTGTACCTGTAGGTGTAGTGTCGTCACCTAAATATTTGAAATTATATACCTTGTTTATTGTGCCGTATTTGTTTGCCAACGTTTGTGGTTCAATGTGTTTTGTAGCCATGAATGCAGTTTTTGTGAAGGAAATTTGTAAACCAAATTTCCCAGCACATTCTTTGAAAACTTCAATCTGGTGAATTGCCGTCCGCTCATCTCCAGAAAGGATAGTCAAATTATCAACAACGGTTAAGCAAGTAACGTTGATATTATTCTGTTTTCTTCCTAACATGACAGGTTTCCAGATGTTGCGACTTTTCAATTCTCTTTCCCATTCTTTGATGACCTAATCAAGGACGATGTTGAGCATTAACGGAGAAAGTCCGTCAGCCTGCCGGACGCCGGTTTTAATGGGAAAAGTTTGAGCGATCTCTCCAATGTATTTAACCTCGGAAATTGTGTCGGTTAGAGTTTGTTGGACGAGTCATCTTGCCTTCGGAACGAGATTGTTTTACTCGAGTATATTAAAAAGAGAGAGATTGTCGATCAATGGAGTCACAAGCCTTCCAGAAGTCAAAAAGTGGGTACAGATGGCTTGGAGGTTTCGCGTGGCTTGACGTTTTACGGTGGATTTCAGATTGAATATTTGTTCGACGGCTGATCTGTTTGGTCTGAAGCCAGCTTGATATTCATCGATGAGGGGTTCGAGCTGTTCTTGTGTACGTTGTAAAAACAGGGAGAGAGGATTTTATAAGCGACGTGTAAGATGGAAATTCCCCTGTAGTTATTAACATCAGATTTATCTATTTTGTGTGGAGTAGGTGGATGAGTTCGCAGTTCTGTTATTATTATTATTATTATTATTATTATTATTATTGCGGGGATTCTGTGGAACACAGAGGTGTTAAGAAGGCGCGAGCATGAATGGGTGGACAGAGGAAAGACCAAAGTATAATTTAAAACTCTAAAATTAGAAATTTTATTTCTATCCTTGCCTTTTTGTTTGATAGTTAAAGGTTAGCTTGTGAGCTCGAGTAACAATTTTAGAAAAGCCTAGAACAATCAGAGGAAAGACCAATGTATAATTTAAAACTCTAAAATTAGAAATTTTATTTCTATCCTTGCTTTTTTGTTTGATAGTTAAAGGTTAGCTTGTGAGCTCGAGTAACAATTTTAGAAAAGCCTAGAACAATCAGACAACAACGATTTAATAGAGTGAGCTTGAAGCTACAAAGTTACAAATTTTACAAGAGAATCACTGCTCCATTCAATTACTCCTTCAAAATTTACTACATTCAAAGAGCGTCTTCGCTCCACACACTTAATTAGGAGACCACTCTCCAAAATGTTCATGATTAAAGTCTCTCCAAGACACAATCAACAGTCTAAGTTACATTTAAATAGGAAATTGAATAAGAGTAGTTAACTTTAACAGGCGCAATAAGTACCTATTCTATTTTATTTTTTTTGCTATTTACTTTACGTCGCACCGACACAGATAGGTCTTTGGCGATGATGGGATAGGAAAGGCCTAGGAATGGGAAGGAAACGCCCGTGGCCTTAATTAAGGTACAGCCCCAGCATTTGCCTGGTGTGAAAATGGGAAACCACGGAAAACCATCTTCAGGGCTGCCGACAGTGGGGTTCGAACCCACTATCTCCCGATTACTGGATACTGGCCGTACTTAAGCGACTGCAGCTATCGAGCTCGGTAAGTACCTATTCTACACGGCTTTAGTGGCAAATAAAAGGTTAAACTTATTGGCCGAAAATCAAAATGTTAGGAGGCGAACACTTGCACTCGTTTGAAATTCGCTTGAAAATACTTAAAAACCCTACTTGGGCCTATGGCCCGACGTTACAGAGGCTAAGACTATACTACGGAGGTGACTAGATGGAGAGAAAGTTTTAAATTACAAAAGGAAAATTTTAAAGTTTACGAAATCATAGTCACCTCAGTACCAAGTTGAACGGGAATACAAGAGGATTCACACCCTTTATTCCCTAAGTTAGACTAAGTTCTTAGACCTGATTGAAAATTTATATTGAAAGATTACATTAAGAAAGGATTTTGAAACCTTCCCCTCGAGTTAGCTTTCTGCTACTACTACCTGATTAAAAGATGTCTGCCATTACCTTGAGCTGGTGGGCCTTCCGGAGCTGGACGAGGCAAACTCCCTGCCCTCTCTATGAACACACTCTAAACCTCTTGACTGGAGCGATCGAAAGACAACATGGCCGAAAAGTCCCAGCTTTTGTAGCGGAGAGGCAGGTTCCTGAATTCTCTGGGCCGAAGACCTATACTCACCAACAATTTTGATTGGTCACAAAACAAAATTCCGAAATTTGTGATTGGCTAAAATTTTAAGCAGACGGGAAGAGATAGAAGTGCTAGTAAGCTTGGAACACCAAAAACAAAATACAAACAATTCAGTTTTAAAAACCTTGACACAGTAAATTACTTCGAAAATTGATTGTTTATCCTCGCACTAGAGGGAGCACACCAGACGACAGTTGAGACATCTGACTATAAACGTCCAAACTTCTTCCAAAATGAGTTTCACTGTGCATGTAACAGATGGCCTTCCAAAAGCCGCTTAGTTTGAATGTACGGAATTGTTGTACCTCCGGTATTATTATTATTATTATTATTATTATTATTATTATTATTATTATTATTATTACTGTACCGGGAGGTACACCTCAACGCCGCGCATTCAAAACTAGCGCCTAAATGAACTTCTCTATTGGTAAAACAGTGAAACTGAAACTACACCAACTTGTAACTTTAATCAGAAGATGTCACCACTAAAATATTGTGTAATTTTGTTATTGTGCAGTTTCCTAACCTGAGTGAATTTCTCCTAGTTTTGTTTGCTATACACCAAGAAGTTTGAACATTTATCCACAGACGACACTACCAAAAGACTATGATCATGCACCCTGGTGCAAAGTGAAAGAACTTATAATTTAAAGAAGTTTTGTATTTCTACGTTTTTGTAACTGATTGATGCTCATTTATTATGGGTTGGCAATATTTCCTTTTTATTTCCGCCAGTTTTGAATCTAGCCAATCACTAATTTCTGTAATTAATTTTCAACCTACCACAGGCTTCTTGTTCGATTCCGAGTGTAACTTTGAAATTCATCCAATAAAATTGAGAGCGTGTGGCTAGTATAGTCTTGAATGATCTCGAACCTTCCCTGAGGGTTTATAAACTGCAGATTTTCTCGTTTATTGGCCAATTGATCGTCATCTTACCGAGTGTGTGTGTGTGTCAAAGCAGGAGGCGGGTGGCCTCTTTCATCGTTCAACACAACATCTACAAGGTAATGGCCACATAACTTTATTCTTTCTTGCTACCTCCGCAGTTTAATCCGAGGTAAAGGTCTGAATCGTTAACTATGTAACCCACTTTTCTAAGAATGTAACTTTCTGCCGGCTAATGTAAAAACTTCATAAAATCTTTAACTGTAAATCGGGGATAGAGAGTGATGTACCCTCTCGAGCTTGGTTTGAGGTGACTACGTTTCGTAATTTTTTTTCCTTCTGTAATGTGTTAAAGTAATTTCTACATGAGTCACCTCAGTAGCTTGGGGTTAGCCCGTGTTTTCATCGGCCTAGAGCCCTTTAGGTTTTTTAGTGTTTATTATATTGGAGCGCAGTGTGCCTCCTTTCACCTTGTGGTAGGGTCAGTAATCTAACCTGTTTTTTTTCTTCATGAAGGCCCAGTAGGTAGGGTATTAAATACCCCTGTATAAATTATTTTCAAATTGTAAGTTGTGTCTTGAGAGGCAAGTATATGTAAGTTGATGTTGCCTCGAGTAGGCTTGAGAAACTGAGAGCCTGGTAGCTCTTTTTCAAGTTCGGTTTTGTAATTGTAACGAGCGCCTCTGGAAGGCTTTATATTGTATTTTGGAGAGCAAGTGCTCTTGAATTAGTGGATTTCTGCCCTTGAGTAAATTCGTGCTCTTTTGTAAATTTGAGCTGGGAGCTCAAGAATTGTAAAGTGAGGGGCTTGAAGCCCAGGACCTGGAGAATTCTCTAATATTGTATTTTCCTTGACTAGTTTCAAAATTGCTAATTGTACCTGTTACGTTGCTATTTGTTGATTTTTGAAATTCTGAAGAAATGTATCCTTTCTTAAAGTTTAAATTAATTTTGAGACTGTACATAGACCTATTCACCCCGGCACCTTCTTTAACCTCTTTCTGCTCCAAGGGTATCCACGGAAAAATTATTATTATTATTATTATTATTATTATTATTATTATTATTATTATTATTATTATTATTAATAAGACTGGTCTTTCATGGACACATGAAAGGATGAATCAAGAAAAGTTGGCGAACAAAATACAGTACGCCTTCTACAAGTAAACACAGCCTGTGTGACTTACACAAGTGCAGAAAGACCTAGTAAAAATGGGTATCAAGGAGAAACAGATAAAGGACAGAACACTTAGGGAAAAGGTTGCGGGAGTGAGGGATGCACCCAAAAATGCCACTGGCCAAGTCACGGAACATCTCGGTAGACGAAAGAGAAAGAAGAAGCCCAAGACTTAAGGATCTTTGGCGAGAGTGTAGAAAGTAGGGCAGGTTGGTTGTGTAAACGTGGACACCAGGTGGCCGTATCGACTAAAGAATACTACTACTACTACTACTACTACTACTACTACTACTACTACTACTACTACTACTAATAATAATAATAATAATCATCATCATAATCATAATAATAGTAAACTATCTTCCCTTTCATTTACATGGGCTACTTACTGTGACAAGTTATAGCCTAAAGCGTAATTACAAGTGTTCGAGGGTCATCTCTGTTTATTTAAAATCCCGAAGAAGATGTAAAGACGACCGCTCTGGTATTGTGATTAAGTATTTCAAGCTACTGTCTAAGTGGTCCCATGTTCGATCACCAGTCAAGTTAGCAATTCGAGACTGGTGTGAAGGCGTAGAATCGATATCACTATATTCCGTTCGACCATTGGAGAACTCCCTGATCCTAATATACAGGATGTCAGGTAAATCGTACAGCAAGCCGAAGAGACATTAAACTTCTCTGGAAGGGAAACATAACGCACGAAATTCCAAAATTCTCTGAGTAGTTTTAACTAATTTCAGTAAGAAGTTCAGACAAACAGTGGATACGTATATATAATGACTTCATACTGAAGAAATAAGTGACTTAGTGCTAAGGTTTGTCATACGATTTTCAAGTTAACTGACATTTGTCAAAATCATCATCATTTGAGTAATTAAGTATCAGATTTTGAGGTAATCTTAAACGTGTGGGCTGGCGGTATTCAGCGCCGATATTAAAATATGTGTGCGCCGCGAAGTAGATCTAGCCTGTTGAATAATTTATTAGCTGTTGATTTTATTTTGTAAAATTTTCTTCACGTCGCACCGACACAATTAGGTCTTATGGCGATCATGGAAGAGGAAAGGGCTAGGAGTGGGAAGGTAGTATTTGCCTAACTAAGGTAGTATTTGCCTGGTGTGAAAATGGAATAGCACGAAAAACCATCTTCAGGGCTGTCTACATTGGAATTCGAACCCATTGTATCCTAAATGCAAGCTGAAAATTAAGTGACTCAAACCGCGTGTCCGCTTGATCGGTTCGCAGTTAGTCGAATTTAATTAATTGGTTAAATGCCCGTTTCTTTGTGTAGTTGTTGTTGATTAGGTACAAACCAGGGAGCACTGGTAATTACGTGAAGCACTTTATTCTGCTAACTCGCACTTCCACTAGACGGTTACTCTGACCACTTTATACAATCAAAGATGGATCTGGAACTAGTCCTTTACCCTTTGTGTGATAAGGAACTTTCTTAGAATGCTACGAATGATATTTATTCTCAGACGCAGGACCATTCATAAACAGCCGTAGTCATTTCTTGCCAGTAGTTTCTAGCAAGCAGGTATATATGCCTATGTACTGATCAAGAAAGTTACGAAGTGTCCAATTCACCACTGGAGGCCACACAAGATTTCTCATCCAAATCCAAATTTTCTGCTGACAGTTTCTGACATATCAGGAATGTAAAGGCTAAAGAGCAGTGGGGCTAGAACAGAACCTTGAGGGAAGCATTTTGGAGAAATTTTTGGCTACTGCTTTTGTTTCCCATAATGACCTGAAATGCTCTGTTCCCAATCATGTTATCAATAAGCTTTGTAACTTGTTGGCATGGAATGATTTTTTATTTTATTTTTTAAGAGGTCAAGATTATTCGTGCATTGTCAACAGTGATGGTGGATTTACGCCATAAAATATTAGTGAACGATAATAAACTAGTCGACGACGACAATAATGTTCTGTACTTTTCAAGTAGTTGGGGATTAAACTAATATTCTGAATTACACATAATTACCTTAAAAAGTGAATGTTCATTAACCGAATTGTCAATATTGCATTTTCTCATTGATTTGTATTTTTATAATGATGATTTTAAGATGGAGAATAACATTAATATCATGTTCAACCTTTTATACAAAACTGAAAAATTGTCGCTGAAAATTACGGTAGGCATTCTTGACTAGCACGTCAGGAATTTGCTTAGCACTAACAGGCTTAAATAGGAACAAGTAAGAAAACTAAAAAATTTAAAACTTTTTTTTAGAAACAGCAGATTTCCTGAACACACTGTCAGCTTGTGAGGCTGAAATGTGATAAAGTAAGACAGATCGACTGTTGAAAAGCAACGCTGCCTCGTAGAGTGACATAAACCCGAAGATTTGTCACAATTTGTCTAGCCAGTGCCTCGAGCTCATTGCAAACTAAGCTGGCAGGGTGAAGCATAAGCAAGGCTCGGTGATAAATTACCACAAGACGACATATTTATGCAAATATGGTGATGTTCCGCCTAATTTGAGCATCTCCTCTTCTCCCCTCGAGACTCTCATATCCATATTAATGTTAACCATATTTTATGTTATATAATTCACATGGAAATGATACGGAATTAGTCAAACTAGACGACATCTTAGAACAGGAAGAGTGGGATGCTGAATAAGACAATGGAATATAAAGAGAAGCCTGCTTTAGATTCCTGTGTTACGACGACGCACAGTTTTAACTCAGCCAAGCAGCGCACACGACCGGAACTTGTACACACAAGATATCTTCATCGGATTCCGAGTTTTGTCATAGTCTTCCTTTTATATCACTCAAAGGAAGAGCTTCATGTGAACTCAGAGTTCAGAATTTTCCCAGTTGTACAATAAATTCGCGGTAGTAACGGATGCAGGGTTTTGAGGGTTTTGTAGACTTATTAGAGATAAAAGTCAAATAATACGTGAATAATAAATTTTACGTGTGTGAATTCGTATATTATGATGCTCGATTTAGAATGTTAAACTAGTAGCGTTTCTTGTCGTATTTTCTTTCCCTTGAATTGCTTTTTGTACTCTTGTTTTTGCTGTTGTTGTGTAATTTTGTTTTAACTTTACTTCATTATCACTTGTAACGTTAAGCTACTAGTAAACTCAACCTATAGTACTGTAAGTCGTAATGTTAAGCACTGGATATATTAAGTTGTGTGTGAATTTGTATATGATGACGCTGGGTTTAGAATTTTAAACTAGTAGTGTTTCTTCCAAAATTTTCTTTCCATGGAATTGCTTCTTGTACTTTTGTTGTTGTAGTTTTATTGTTGTAGGGTAATTATGTTTTAAATTTACCTTATTATCACACTATTGTAAGTGACCATTGCCACCGGGATATTTCCCAATTGCGGTATATTTGTTAATAATAATAATAATAATAATAATAATAATAATAATAATAAACATAAAAAATAAATACAATAGAATGTGGTACACTTGGAGTGTGGGTAATAACTCTGTGTAGTATGGGTCTATGATATGAGAAATAAGAGACATAATTTAAGAGTTACTTATTCTCGTTTCATTTCTTTTATTCTTAAATTATTCACTTTTAACCTTTCAATCCTTTCTTTTGCACATTTTTGCCGAATCCTACTCAAATCTTTCTTTTGCATTATTACACTTGTTATACTATATAACTGATCACTAAAGCCCGGATTTTCATGCGGTAATAGGTTAGATTGCAAACTAATTTGGTAAGTAGGAAATATCGGCCACCCGCTCTTCCATAATGTAGAAAGAGTAACATAAAATATAGGGGTTCTGTTGGGACATACCCCTTATGTTTATGCAACCCCATAGCATAATCGTTGTGAAGGTAGACTATACTTGCTTCTCGCTTCAGTAAGTTTGAATTCTAACCTATTAACGCATAAAATTCCGGGCTCTACTGATCACGATGTATTCACAACGACAGCTAACTTCCAACTGAGCGCGGAGACAACACAGCGCCATCTTATAACAGAGGATGCATGTGACGTCACATTTTGTTTCTCAGGAGATTTAGGTGCCAGTAAACCTAACGACACGGGGCTGACGTTTTTAAGCACCTTTAGGTACCTCAATATGGGCTCAGAAGGCCAGCGGCTTAACCGTCTGAATCACCCAGCCCGGCTTTATTAATTAAACGTATTTTCGATTTATTAAATTCAGAAACACACTTTATTGCAGGATTTTCTCCTCCTCTCACGCCCTGCTGAGGCTGCTTGTGTGATGTCTGTAGAATAAATCAACTTTGCCAAGTTTTACGGCCGGACGGCCTTCCTCTCGCCGCCCCTATGTAGAAGAATGCCCTTGTCAAAAATTATCTCATTCCTTCGAAGCATAGATAACTCTTCAGATGAACTCGCACCTCGAATAAATAAACAAAGCTGACGATAGTAACCATTTTAGTACTTTCATCACCGCGTCTCGTGTATCTCTGACACGTTTCCTTGACGTATCTCGTTCAATGTGGCCGCGACGGAACAACACTCACCAAGGCGAGCCTGTCCGCTGCTTTCGACTACAGCGTCAGAGAGTGTTGATTCCCGGTCTCCAGTCTGCTTGCTCCATTTCGCAGATTAAATTTTTGATGTATAGCTCTGTGAGATGTCACATATGCCATCGAGGTTTTGGGCTTAACCCCCTACCCCACCACTCTCCCTCAACCCCTCGCGCAACTCTAGTAAAAAGGTCGAAACGATAAATTGTATGAAATCTGGTTTTAGAGGAAGCAATCTGCTAATAGGTGGCAAGACGGGAGCCACTTAGGCAAACAACATTCCTAGGTCGTACATTAACAGCTTCTTAACTGAGACGTCAACAGAACGGGCCACCGCACAGTGGCAGGACTAACTAGAGCAAGAAGGGCTGCCCACCTTCTGGGCGCCCTCTTACCTTATGACTAGTGTTGTCATTTCAAAAAATCGAGCAGGACGAAAGCATTCTGCTACGCTATTGAATGGTCACTGAAATGTAATATTATTTCCGAAAAAATAAGTGATTTCAATGGGATTATTGTTTTGTGCACAGAAATCGAAGTTGGTATCTCTGTGTCGATAAAACTAAACGCACTTGACCGTGGTTAGTACCTGTTAAGGTCCTATAGCTTTTAATATATCACCGCGGGAATTAGTTATCTTGATACTACGCCCTCCATCTACTGACTTAGTGATAAGGATGGTAAGCGAGCATGGGACATAACCTCTACACCAGGTTTGTACCGCGAGGGGGGGGGGGGGAGGGTTCTTTTCTTTCTCTCCTGAATGCCAAGTGGGAAGAAAATAGAAATGACCGTACACGAGCTAGTATGCTACTAAACACTGCGTCATCGTAAGTAGTCTATATCAAGAAAGTAGGTATTTAATCTTTGATATTCTTATTCCCTCATTTCTATTATTATTATTATGTACGGCTCCTTTGCTGAATTGTGAGCGTACTGGCCTTCGGTTCAGAGGGTTCCGGGTTCGATTCCCGGCCGGGTTGGGGATTTTAACCTTCATTGGTTAATTCCATTGGCCCGGGGACTGGGTGTTTGTGCGTGCTGTCCCCAACATCCCTGCAACTCACACACGCCACAGAACACTATCCTCCACCACAACAACACACGGTTACCTACACGTGGCAGATGCCGCCCACCGCCATCGGAGGGTCGGCTAGAAATAGCCGCACGAAATTATTATTATTATTATTATTATTATTATTATTATTATTATTATTATTATTATTATTATTATTATTATTATTCCCACCTGGTGGCCATGATCGTTAAGGAGTCAAGTGTATATCGTCTGATATCGTGGTTAGCTCGTTCGATTCCTGTTGTTGGATAATAATTTCACCATCAGAACGTTGGCCGGCAGGATTGGTAAGATAGTGGTAGACAATTTCTAATCACTAGATTGCGTGCCCAAAACATGAATTCAATTCCAGACCTCTCCCCAGTGTTCATACGGTGTGAGAGCATATAACGCTGTTGATGGTGATTCGTCCATCGGATGGGGACGGAAAGCTTTGAGTAGACCCCTTATTATTCAACAGGAGTAGGCTACGCACCAACGCCACACACACACACACACAGAGAGAGAGAGAGAGAGAGAGAGAGAGAGAGAGAGAGAGAGAGAGACAGGCCTCACAACATGTATTATTATTATTATTATTATTATTATTATTATTATTATTATTATTATTATTATTATTATTGTTATTATTATTATTAATCTTTATAAACTTACCCAACGACAAAAGGTGAAACAAAATGTATCGTCTAAGCCAGCGTTACTCAAATTGTGGCCCGCTGACCACAAGTGGTCCTCGAGGTCTGTCTTTGTCGTCCTCTGAGACTGAACATGTATTTTGTAAAGCCGAGTTTATGGCCAAGAAAGACACAAAAAGCCACTCTATAACTGAGAACCACGAAGTAACAAAATTTCCGTTGTGTAATTTTTCCTTCATAAAAGCATATCTTCTATATTGTTTGTGGCTTAAAGGAGCTTGAAACTTGCATAACTTACAGCTTGTATCTATCTATTGCTCCCCAGGACCGATATTTTATTAACATTTGTCTATCTACTCTACTCTCTCATTTTTACAATGTGCTTTACGTCGCACCGACACAGAGACGTCTTAAGGCGACGATGGGGTAGGAAAGAGCTAGGAATGGGAAGGAAGCGACCGTGGCCTTAATAAAGGTACAGCCCTAGCATTTTCCTGTTGTATAAATGGGAAACCACGGAAAACCATCTTCAGGCCTGCTGACGGTAGGGTTCGAACCCACTATCTCCCGAATGCAAGCTCACAGCTGCGCAACCTAACCGGACGGCCACTTACTATGCTACTCTCAGATAAGAAAATAAAAAATAAAGAATTCTTTTTTTCACACAGTTTCTTATATGTAAACGTGTCTTGGGCAAAATTTGATTTGTATTCTTTTCTCCTTATGTGAGAAAATGTCTCGTTATTGTGGCCTACCTTTAAGACTCAACGGCAAAGAATGAAAATTGCCGTTGAAAATATATTTTTATTATTTGTTTCATGCCCTCATTTTTGGATAAATTATGGATAACGGCCCTCTCTTACACTTAACCACATAATAACTAATATAAACTGAAAACAGAATAATGAAATACTAAAAAATCCTAACCATTATATGGAAAATGAGTTTTTCACAGTTTAGAAATGTTATTGTTGTATCACATCCCTTATTGTTATATCACATCCCGGCTTGATAGATTTAATTTATTGGAAAATCTTGTTACGTTGTGGAAGTTAGTCTCTAGTTGACTGTGATATGTGTTGAATAGATCAGAGCAAACTTGTTACAAACCGCGATATTGAAAATATTAAAGAAACGTGATCATGACACACATCATGTAGGCAGTGCTAATAGAATAGAATTTGTGAGTGGATCTAATACAAACATCAGTGGAGGTAAAGCAATGAAGGAAATAACAAGCAATAGCTGTTCACAGAAAAACATTTTTCGAAAATACGACAATATTTATTTGGGATTTGGATTTACTTGATGTAGCGATGAAAGTGAACAAAAATCTCAGTGTTCTGTGTGTTACGAAGTCCTTTACAACGAGTACATGAAACCAACGAAACTGAAACGCCACTTACAAACAGAACACGCAAGAATGGAAAGTATACATGTCGATACTTTCATGGATGTGCAGAAAAACTGAACGAAGGTTCGACAACAACAATAACAAAAAGAAAGTCGTTAAAACTTCATCTATTGTTAGTCTTCATATCTCGAAGGCTACGAAACCTTGTTCTATAGGCGAGACCTTGATACTTCTAGCTGTAAATAATACAGTTAAACAATGTCTTGTGAATAATAATAATAATAATAATAATAATAATAATAATAATAATAATAATAATAATAATAATAATAATAATAATACATCATCATCATTATAGACCGTTACGCCTTTCAGCGTTCAGTCTGCAAGCCTCTGTGAGTTTACTAAACGTCGCCGCAGTCCTCTATTTGCAATTAGTGCCGTGGCCTCAAATTTAGTTCTATACCTCTTATCTTTAAATCGTTAGAAACTGAATCTAACCATCGTTCTCTTGGTCTCCCTCTACTTCTCTTACCCTCCATAACAGAGTCCATTATTCTCTTAGGTAACCTATTCTCCTCCATTCGCTTCAAATGACACCACCAATGAATCCGGCTTATGCGTACAGCATCATCCATCAAGTTCATTCCTTAGACTTTATCTCCCCATTCCGAGTACCCTCCTGTCATTGTTACCACCTGTTTGTACCAGCAATCATTATCGCTACTTTCATGTGTGTTACTTCTAACTTATGAATAAGATATCCGGAGTACACCCAGATTTCGCTCCCATAAATCAAAGTTGGCCTGAAAACATACCGATGTAAAGATAGTTTCGTCCCGGAGCTGACTTCCTTCTTATAGAATACTGTTGATCGCAACTGCGAGCTCATTGCGTTAGCTTTACTGCACCTCGATTCAATCTCACTTACTATATTACCATCCTAGGAGAGCACACATACTAAATACTTGAAATTATCGACCTGTTCCAGCTTTGTATCACCAATGTGACATTCAGTTCTCTTGGATTTCTTACTTGCTGACATCAATTTTGTCTTCGAAGGGCTAATTTTCATACCATATTCATTGGACCTATTTTCAAGTTCCAAGATTCGTATTAGACTGCAGGCTTTCGGCACAATCTGCCATTAAGACCAAGTCGTCAGCATAGGCCAGACTGCTTACTACATTTTCACCTAACTGAATCCCTCACTGCCATTTTATACTTTTCAGCAGCGTTACATGCAAACTACGAAAAACAAAGGTGAAAGATTACAGCGTTGTCTAATCCCTATAAGTACCCTGAACCAAGAACTCATTCTACCATCAATTCTCACTGAAACCCAATTGTCAACATAAATGCCTTTGATTGATTTTAATAATCTACCTTTAATTCCATAGTCCCCCAGTATGGCGAACATCTTTTCCCTCGGTATCCTGTCATATGCTTTCTCTAAATCTACGAAACATAAACACAACTACCTATTCCTCTCGTAGCATTTTTCAGTTACCTGGCACATACTGAAAATCTGATCCTGACAGCCTCTCTGTGGTCTGAAACCACACTGGTTTTCATCCACCTTCCTCTCAACCACTGTTCGCACCCTCCCTTCCAAGATGCCAGCGAATACTTTGCCTGGTATACTAATCAATGAGATACCTTGATAGTTGTTGGAATCCTTCCTGTTCCCTTGCTTATAGATAGGGGCAATTACTGCTTTTGTCCAATCTGAAGGTACCTCACCAACACTCCACGCTAATTTTACTACTCTACAAAGCCATTTCATCCCTGCCTTCCCACTATACTTCACCATTTCAGGTCTAATTTAATCTATTCCTGCAGCTTTATGACAATGGAGTTTATTTACCATCTTTTCCACTTCCTCAAGCGTAATTTAAACAACATAACTTTCCTCCTCCCCATGTGCTCGGTTGTTCGCGACACTACCAGGAAGATTTCCTTTTACGTTGAGAAGATTTCCAAACTATTCCCTCCACCTGTCCAGTGAATCCCTAGGATCTATTATGAGTTCAGCTCAATTACCCTAAAAAACACTGTTCATTTCCTTTTTTCCTCCCATCCTAAGAGTATTACTGTCCAGAAATGTTTCTTTGCTACTTCACCTTGCCTTTACAGTTTATTGCAAAAATCTTACCACGACTTCTTTATGGATTTAACAACTGTTTGTTTCGCTCTGTTTCTTTCATCTACGTACAATTCCCTGTCTGCTTCAGCCCTTGTTTGGAGCCATTTCTGATAAGCCTTCTTTTTGCGTTTACAAGCTGCTCTCACTTCGTCAATCCACCAAGATGTTCGCCTTTACTCATTTTTACACAGAATTGTTCCTAGGCAGTCCATTGCTATTCCTACTACATCATCCCTGTATGCCACCCATTCTCTTTCTATATCCTGAATCTGCTTACCGTCTACTGATCGGAACATCTCACTAATCGTATCCATGTACTTCTGTCCAATGCCCTCGTCCTGGAGATTTTCTACCCTTATTCGTTTGCAGACAGATTTCACTTTCTCTACCCTAGGCCTAGAGATACTTAGTTCACTATAGATCAAATAGTGGTCTGTATCATTGAAAAATCACCGAAAAACCGTACATTCCTAACAGATTTCCTGAATTCGAAGTCGGTAAAGATATAGTCTATTGTAGATCTGGTACCCCTAGCCTCGCATTTGTAGCAGTGAATAGCCTTATGCTTAAAGCATGTATTCGTAACTGCTAAACCCATAGTAGCACAGAAGTCCAGCAAACGCTTCCCATTCCTATTAGCTTCCATATCTTCCCCACATTTACCAATCACCCGTTCGTATCCTTCAGTTCTATTCCCAACTCTCGCATTGAAATCGCCCATTAGCACTATCCTATCCTTTCTGTTGACCCTGACTACGATGTCTCTCAATGTTTCATAAAAGTTGTCAAATTCATGCTCATGGGCACCCTCACATGGTGAATACACTGAGACACTTCTCGTCCTAATTCCTCCAACTGCCAAATATACCCACATCATGCGCTCATTTACGTGCCTAACAGAAATTATATTGCGTGCAATATATTCCTGATGAACAGCCCTACCCCACACTCTGCCCTTCCATTTTTAACACTCGTCAAGTACACTTTATAATCTCCTATCTCTTCCTCGTTATCTCCCCTTAGCCGAATAGCATTTACTCCTAGCACATCCAAATGCATCCTCTTTGCTGACTCAGTCAGTTCTACTTTCTTCCATAAGCCCCATTAATATTGATAGCTCCCCATTGAATTCCATTTTGTTCGCCAAATTGTTTCCAAGGAGTCCCTCGCCTGTCAAATGGGAGTGGGACTCCGTTACTCCCGTAGGTCCGAGGCTTGCTTAAAATGTTCTGAGCTCGGAAAATTCGTGAAGCAGGATGCTGCCCTACTTACACATAGTCCAAGTGAGGATCTTTCCCCTAACGGGTTATGGACCACCGGTGGATTATATAGTCCTAGCCGCCTGAGCACTAGGAGGACCATGACTCAGAATATGTCCGAGATGCCCACTCCCATTCCGTAGCAACTGGTATCCCGACACTCAGGACCACTTACTATGACACTCAGCCGTTGCCCATGGTTCACGAACCAGGACGTGACTACAGTAACACACACCATGAACCATTCATTCATAATAATAATAATAATAATAATAATAATAATAATAATAATAATAATAATAATGGGGAAACGCAATTCATAACTAACATTAAGACAGCAGCAAGATAGCTAAAAGTAAACCAGGTGGCAATCAAACGGACATATTTTAAATATCTTCGTGAGTGGATAGAACGAAACATATCTAAAAAGGAAGCTTTTGCATCGTGTTTGAATTACAAGGCTTATCAACTGACCAAAGACGTTTACAACAAAAGGTTCATATCCTTGGACGCAAAATTCAGAATTTATTGCATTGTCATAAGATCAGTGTGTCTGTTTGTAGCGGAATAACTTGCTATGGACAAGAAAGGCCCGATAGAAAAATTGGAAATTAAAGAAAGACAGATTTTAAGGAAAATTCTTGGCACAATTCCTTCTTCTTCGCTAGGGGCTTTACCTCGCACCGACACAGATAGGTCTTATGGCGACGATGGGATAGGAAAGGCCTAGGAGTTGGAAGGAAGCGGCCATGGCCTTAATTAAGGTACAGCCCCAGCATTTGCCTGGTGTGAAAATGGGAAACTACGGAAAACTATTTTCAGGGCTGCCGATAGTGGGATTCGAACCTACTATCTCCCGGATGCAGGCTCACAGCCGCCCGCCTCTACGCGCACGGCCAACTCGCCCGGTGTTGGCACAATTAAAGACAAATTTGAATATAGACGAAGGCATAATCTTGAGCTGTATATTCATATCCAGAAGATATCTGATGTCATGCGGAGAAGGAGAATTGTATTCTATGGCCACTTGCTAAGAATGAAACCATCAGGATTGTCGAACAACATCTTTACCTGTTTTAACGATAGGAAGACTCAGCCAACTTGGTTCAACTAAGTGGAAACGGACCTACAGGAGATGGGGATCATTTATGAATATACACAAGGGAGCAATCCACTCAGGAGAAAACTAAAAGACCACTAGGGTTTTCAAGAAGGGCCAAAGTTGAAGACAGAAAAGACTTGGACGGAGGAAAGAAAGAGTAACACGGGCAACGAATGAAGGAGCACTGGGCAAAGATCAAAGCCCAGAGAAGACAGCTGAAATAATGAGATCCTTAGTAGGC
The DNA here is from genome assembly GCF_040414725.1 of Anabrus simplex. Lineage (NCBI taxonomy): Eukaryota > Metazoa > Arthropoda > Insecta > Orthoptera > Tettigoniidae > Anabrus > Anabrus simplex. Next base: position 629,338,845 of record NC_090265.1, on the reverse strand, counting down.
CGATACGAACTAAGAATAATGCTGATAGGGGAACACTTTTTCTTATGTGCCGTGGATATTACAAATTGAAAAACGGAATTCAAGAATATATATTGTAACTAATATATTTAAGTAGTCCGCCTCTGTGGTGTAGTGGTTAGCGTGATTAGCTGCCACCCCCGGAGGCCCGGGTTCGATTCCCGGCTCTGCCACGAAATTTGAAAAGTGGTATGAGGGCTGGAACAGGGTCCACTCAGCCTCGGGAGGTCAACTGAGTAGAGGTGGGTTCGATTCCCACCTCAGCCATCCTGGAAGTGGTTTTCCGTGGTTTCCCACTTCTCCTCCAGGAGAATGCCGGGATGGTACCTAACTTAAGGCCACGGCCGCTTCCTTCCCTCTTCCTTGCCTATCCCTTCCAATCTTCCCATCCCCCCACAAGGCCCCTGTTCAGCATAGCAGGTGAGGCCGCCTGGGCGAGGTACTGGTCATACTCCCCAGTTGTATCCCCCGACCAAGAGTCTGAAGCTCCAGGACACTGCCCTTGAGGCGGTAGAGGTGGGATCCCTCGCCGAGTCCGAGGGAAAAGCCGAACCTGGAGGGTAAACAGATGATGACGATGATGATCAATAATTTATTTTCATTTCATTTTTAGTGTTTTAACGTCGAACAAAGTAAGCCAGGCTTTTCGCGACAATAGGGTAGGAAAGGGCTGAGAAAGGAGTGACCGTGGCCTCCGTTAGTGTACAGCGTCTTATCTGCAAAGGGTAACTACGCAAAGCTGTCTTCAGGACTGCTGATGTTGACGTTCGAACCCACCATCACCTTACAGCTACACGTCTGGAACCACGTACTAAACTCACTTTACTGTTTTTAATTTTAATGAATTTCTGCCAAGGAGCTAATACATAGGCAGAGATCTGTCTACAGTATGTTGTGTTATTGTGTATACAGTTCGCTATGTCTCATGGTGTGTGCCAAGACAAGTTTGTTACATTCACCAGTGCCGGGTTGTGTGTGGCTCGGGCGGTTGAAGCGTTGGCCTTCTGACCTCAACTTGGCAGGTTCGATCCTGGCCCAGTCTGGTAGCATTTGAAGGTGCTAAAATATGCCAGCCTCGTGTCGGTAGATTTACTGACACGTAAAAGAACTCCTGGGGAACAAAATTCCGTCACCTCGGCGTCTCCAAGAATCGAAAAAAGTCGTTAGTGGACGTAAAGCCAGTAACATTATTAGCATTATTACTTTCACCAGTCTCCCTCTCACTTTCTTTCTGTTTTCTATTTCTGTTCTGACAGTATGAAAGTGACTGAGGTATGAAGGATGCTAGTAATGCCATTCCTAATAAAGCCGGTCCCTAAGATGAACGATGTCAAGGTATCGCTTGTGAACGGATGGAACTACGAGTTGATCTGTGAAGACACCTATGTTCTGTAGGAAACAGAGGAATTTGACTTAAGATCCAGTAATATGGAATATCTCGAACGTACAATAAAACAGTTGAAAATACTAATTTTCAATTATGAGTAATTTTAAGAGTTTAATGCAACGCCTTGTTATTGAATATTTAAAAGGTATCGTCCTGACACTTCAGAAACTACATAGGGCAAACTGGAGAGTGAACTCTCTGAATCCGAGAAGTGGAAGATTCATCAGTCTTGAAAAATCTAAAACCGTCGATATTGGTAACTGGTGAAGGGAGGTCGGACAGGAAATGAAATTAAAAGGAGTCTATCACATGGAAGAGAAGAAAGTATCCCTAGTCCACATTAGGTACTTTCAAAATATATTTCAGACAAGATAATAATAGTAATAATAATCCACCTCCTTGGCTGATGGTCAGCGTTATGGCGTTCAGAACATAGGTCCCAGGGCTCGATTCGCGGTTTGGTTGGAGATTTTAATAATAATATTTAATTCTTCTAGCTTAGGGATTGAGTATTTTTGATTTTCACACATCTTATACGCAACATAACGCACATATCACAGAAACACGTGGTAGTGAATATGCCCTTCTACAAAGGGTTGACGCCAGGAAAAGTATGAGACGGTAACGCCAGGCTAAATTCAGATACCGGGCGAGTTGGCCGTGCAGTTAGGAGCGTACAGCTGTGAGCTAGCATCCGGAAGATAATGGTTTCGAACCCCACTGTCGGCAGCCCTGAAGATGGTTTTACGTGGTTTTCCATTTTCACACCAGGCAAATGCTGGGACTGTACCTTAATTAAAGCCACAGCCGCTTCCTTCCCATTCCTAGGCCTTTCCTGTCCCATCATCGTCATAAGACCTACAGTATCTGTGTCGGTGCGACGTAAAGCAACTAGCAAACATTTTTAAAAAATCAGATAATTGCTGACCCCATTTAAAGAAATAAAAATATAATTTATTTCGATCAAACCGAACGATTTACGGTATATAGAAAGCATGTGCTTCAGAGATATGCATCATACGATGAGGAAGCACTGAAGATTCTAACTTTATATTATTAGTATCTATTTTTAGATAGATCGTCGCTATTGGAGCTACGCGTTGATGTAAGAATGCACTTATACTATATGGGAATGAACGGCAATTGGTGCAGAATACAATAATTTAAAGAGACTCAAACTTAATGTAAAAAGTAATGGAATGATTAACGATTGATTACATGCCTTGCAGTAAAAGAAACACGAGGCAAAAATCGAATAATAATAATAATAATAATAATAATAATAATAATAATAATAATAATAATAATAATAATAATAATAATACCTGGAAAACTCCCCGTGGGAAGCCAAGAAATCCAGTTTGTTGATTTAATCGATCAGCTGTCACTTCTCGTTAACTCATTCGAGTACATCCACACTGGCCATCTTCTCCACCCATATTTTATTTTTTACTTTTTTGCAAACGTAGTAACACCGCTTCTCAGTAGCAGTTTCCGGTTTCGCCACAATATATCGTAACTGGCTATACGTAGGTCTTTACAAGATTCTTCCTTAACCTGAGGGACATGTTGAGTTGACACATCAGGCTGTTTGTAACGGAATGCCTTTTTCGCCATGGCTATGCGACTTGTAATTTCTTCGGTCCAGAGAAACCGAATGTAGTCGAGGTTCAGAATTGACTAACGACGCTCGGACAAGAATTATGGCAGATGAAAGGTGCGTGGCACAAGGAAGTGAAGGAAGTGAACTCAGCAAGTGGTGTGCGGTTTGGGTCACGTAGCTATTAGTTTGCATTCCGTTTGAACCCCACTGCCGGCAGCCCTGAAGATGGTTTTCCGTGGTTTACCATTTTCACACCAGGCAAATGCTGGGGCTGTACCTTAATTAAGGCCACGGCCGCTTCCTTCTCACTCCTAACCCTTTCCTCTCCTGTCGTCGCCATAAGACCTGTCTGTGTCGGTGCGACGTAAAGCAGACTGTAAAAATTAAAATGTGCGAGTCCTTACGGGAATAATAAGAATAATCCCTTTTTCTAGGAGAACGCATACGGACGTGTACTCGTAAACATTTAGGGCCCAAGAAGAAAAATGTAAATATTCCCTTAATGTAAGGATACATTTTTTAAACAATCTCTTATTTTTTATTTTAACGTTGCCATATCTCATGAGTAATGTTCTTAAATCGTAGCGAACACTGCTGTTTGCTTTCGGCTACTAGTCTTGTAGAAATATTAATGTTATTGCAAACAGAGGACAGTTTTATTCCAAAGTGTGCTAGTGTTGGTCTATTCGAATTGGCCAGATAGTCCTGGTGAAACAAATAATACCGTTATGTAGTCGATTTTGTCTTCCTCATAGACAAATTCTTCCAAGTTTCCGGGATTATCTTAAGGGTATGAAAATTCCAATTCCTTATCCTTTATTCCCCTTGTGTACACAGTGAAGTGTGTCAACTTATTGATCGATCACTGCAAAGAGACGTTCGCGTAACGAGGAATCACTGATCAGCCAAAACATTGCTTTCGTAAATTAGCTCATACGACCTAGAGAAAGGTCGGTCGGTCAATAAAGTAAGTAGAATAAGATTACTATGGAGGAATTAGGTTAAGGGTTATTTTGCCCGAAGGCAGGTCCGAACCTCCGCAGAGGTGTTCCTGAGCCGGAGTTTACGTGCGGTAGGGTGGCCAGTTCCTTTCCGTTTCTCCATTCCCTCACCCCCACCAACAGCGCGTGGCAACCCATCCAACTCCTGACCACGCCCAATGTTGCTTAACTTCGCAGATCGCACGGAATCCGGTGTTTCAACACGGCTACCGCCGTTGGCTATGGAGGAATATAAAGTAAAAATATCAAGGTTACATCAGTATAAACAGAGATCCCCCTGTGGGTGGGGGCGGTAGAATAATACCCACGGTATCCCCTGCCTGTCGTAAGAGGCGACTAATAGGGGCCTCAGGGGCTCTGAACTTTGGAGCGTGGGTTGGCGACCACGGGGCCCTCAGCTGAGTCCTGGCATTGCTTCCACTTACTTGTGCCAGGCTCCTCACTTTCATCTATCCTATCCGACCTCCCTTGGTCAACGCTTGCTCTTTTCCGACCCCGACGCTATTAGGTTTGCGAGGGCTAGGGAGTCTTTCATTTTCACGCCCTTCGTGGCCCTTGTCTTCTTTTGGCCGATATCTTCATTTTTCGAAGTGTCGGATCCCTTCCATATTTCCTTCTGATTAGTGTTATACAGAGGATGGTTGCCTAGTTGTACTTCCTCTTAAAACAATAATCACCACCACTATAAACAGAGACGATACACACGAAATCAAATTACTCCTTACCGTTTCTGGAACAATGATGTTCACGGTAGATATATTGAAAGCACAAAGCGGGTTTACACCAACCACGCCTAACGAAACGAGGATAAGGGTAAATGTGAACATTTTGCGTCACCACTGTCATAACAATATTGCACAGGGTGCTAAAAAGAATCGAGGAGTTTTGGACAAGTACTGGCTTCGGTACTAGGCGTATTGCCACGTGGGACGATAACGTGGAGACGACAGTCGGTAATATATCAGAGATTGAGTTTTCAAGGTTGTGTTTCTCGCGCCACGATTCATTAATCTGTACATCTATATGAATGGTTGACAGTAAGCTGTGGAATCAGGGAGGATCATCAACAACTATACATGATTTTCATTTTGTACGGATTTACATGTCCGCCTCTGTGGTGTAGTGGTTAGCGTGATTAGCTGCCACCCCCGGAGGTCCGGGTTCGATTCCCGGCTCTGCCACGAAATTTGAAAAGTGGTACGAGGGCTGGAACGGGATCCACTCAGCCTCGGGAGGTCAACTGAGTAGAGGTGGGTTCGATTCCCACCTCAGCCATCCTGGAAGTGGTTTTCCGTGGTTTCCCACTTCTCCTCCAGGCGAATGCCGGGATGGTACCTCACTTAAGGCCACGGCCGCTTCCTTCCCTCTTCCTTGCCTATCCCTTCCAATCTTCCCATCCCTCCACAAGGCCCCTGGGCGAGGTACTGGTCATACTCCCCAGTTGTATCCCCCGACCAAGAGTCTGAAGCTCCAGGACACTGCCCTTGCGGCGGTAGAGGTGGGATCCCTCGCTAAGTCCGGGGGAAAAACCGAACCTGAAGGGTAAACAGATGATGATGATGATGACGGATTTACATCCGGAAAATGATTCCAGAAGGAGACTAACTTTATCCAGTGGTGAATTATACTTGTATGCAAGCTCACAGCTACGCGACCCTAACCGCGCGGCCAACTTGCTGGGTAATTTCTTTTCCACGCCATACCAGACCACCCACAGTATTACCAACATCTTGCTTCAATGAAAAACAGGAGGGTAAATTTTCAGTTCATGTGAGGCAACAGTAACTCTGCCAGGCTGAGTGACTCAGACGGTTGAGGCGCTGGCCTTCTGACCGCAGCGTGGCAGGTTCGATCCTGGCTCAGTCCGGTGGTATTTGAACGTGCTCAAATACGTCAGCTTCGTGTCAGTAGATTTACTAGCATGTAAAAGATCTCCCGTGGGACTAAATTCTGGCACCTCGGCGTCTCCTAAAACCGTAAAAATGTCATAGTGGTATGTAAGGCCAATAACATTAATAAGAGTGACTGTAGTTATAGTGTATAATTAGCCTCTTATTTCCTGGGTTGTTATTGCCAGATATATTTCAGTTTTAGTAAGTTCATTACTTAACGATTATAAAGTTTCTTGTTATTTCTATAAGCTATGAAAATGTGACACTGAAAATTTTGGTGCAACACCCAGCTTCAGACACCACCAGCCGCCACTGGTCTGCTGTATTGGCAAGTAGTTCCATGACTTTGCTTTTGTCTGATTTCATTGTATTTGTCAGTATCCCTATTTCCGGGCTACCTTTTCTTGCGCCACCCTATAGCATTTGAACTACTGCCATTTAGAGTGTAAAGCTTCAGTAGTCAGTATTCTCTCACTTGAAGTTAATTCTTCACCTCGGTTTTAAATCCTGCTCTCAACTTTGCCCCAGTGAATCCTGCAAGCAGTCGCGGAGACTTTCCCCTCCCCTGACGGCCACCCCTCCTCCTCCTTGAGTTATGTACGGTGTCCATTTTGTTTGGCTGTAAATAATCATTCTTGGTGTAAACTTTGCGCAAACAACGTTGTCTGTCACCAGGTCTTTGTCACAATTTTAAAAATGACATTCACTTTTTGCGACCCCCTCCTCCTCCACCCTTCCATTCCCACTAACAGAGTGCCAGAGAGCCAGGATGGGAGGTGAAAGGGTAAGAGTGAAGGGGAAAGAGGAGTGGGAAGGGAAATTCCATTTCCATAAATCAGTTGTGATGTAAAAGGACGGCTTACTCAATTAGTCATCGCCCGTGCTCGCAGAGTTTTAACTGTAGCTCCTCGGAACAGACCTCCGAACACGAGGTCGCGCGTTCGACGCGAAGTGGTCATGTCTTAAATCGGAATGAGAATTTTCTCAAGATGACAGTGAAATTCAGACTGCTGGGCTGAGAAGCTCAGGTGGTAGAGCACTGGCATTTTGAGCTCAAGTTGGCTCAGCCCTGTGGTATTTGAAAGTGCTTAAATACGTCACCATCGTATCAGTAGAATTACAGGCAAATTGAGGAGCTCCTGCAGGACAACATTCCGGCACTCCGCCGTCTCCAAAAATTGTAAAAATATTTAGTGGAACCTAAAACCGATAAGTTTTGTTTTTACAAGTTGCTTTACGCTGCACCGACACGGGTAGGTCTTATGGGGACGATGGGATTGGAAAGGCCTAGAAGTGGGAAGGAAGCGGCCGTGGCCTTAATTAAGGTACAGCCCCAGCATTTGCCTGGTGTGAAAATGGGAAACTATGGTAAGCTATCTTCAGGGAGCCGACAGTGGGGTTCGCACCCACTATCTCCCGGATGCAAACTCACAGCTGCGCGCCCCTAACCGCACGGCCAACTCGCCCGGTAACATTGTTAAACAGACTTTTCGACAATGTGTGTTGAGTACACAGCCCGAAGACTGGGTTGATTTTCAACAGCTCCGCCGTCAGCTGTTGCAGATGGCCTAGGCGTCACTCAAGAGGCGTACGGGGCAAATGTGGAATGAGGTAGTTTCCCGTTGCTTTCCTCACAGATCCTGAAGTTGCTGCTGCATATCACTGAAATGCACTATTAGCAAAGTTTCAGAACCATTCATCACGGACTGGCTGCATAAGGAAAGCATTAGTATAGTCGTAATATTGAAAGGTGCGTTCTGACAGTTCGTAGGAGGTCCGTCTACTGCCTGCCTGCTTGGGATGAAGGGAGTAGGGGTATGGTTGGTATGGAAACGAGAGCGGACCCATTGCGGTTGCCATGGAGATAAGACTGCTGACCGGGTCGTGTTGCTTGGAGTTGCCAAACCCCTTACTTCTGAGTTACGTACAACACAGTAGTCTGAACGAAGGAATAAGTGAGCCGGACGCGAAGTGAAGGAGAAAGGATTGCAGGAATGTGGCAACACCATGCAATGACACCTACAGCCACATCTGTCAAGACGCATCTTTTATTATTAATATAGCATTGCTCTTACCTTAGCCACTTTCATGTCTTCAGAGCTACGGACGAGGCTGAGACAGGTCAATGAAAGTAACTATTATTTATTTATGAGAAGGTTATTTCATTCCTACCCTGAAAGTAACAAATTTACTCTAGCCCATACCAGAACACATTAGGTATCGCCAGCAAGTGCAGATAAGCAAAAGCAAAAAGACAACCAGTCAGTTATCTATCAAAAATAGCTGTCAGTTAGGTAGGATTTAATTTTATCCTTCACCATTGTGAGAAATAGTTAAATGATTCGATCCCTTATTGTTGGAAGTAAATTTATTCTTGTTGCGCCTGCCAAAACCGCTGTGTGATAATGTTGTGGGTAAAATACTGACCCGCAGCACATGTACAATTTGAGCGAGATTTTTTGAAATTGCTCGCACAATACTGAACCTTAGATAACAAAAAACTTCCCGGTCAAATTTCTAAGCTGAAATATTTCAAATAGCGGTTTTTGCAGGCTCAATGACGATATACAGTAATACTTTTATGTAGCAGAGATTCACCCCGAATGATCTGTTTCTCGTTTCTTTTTCGAGATGCTTCTACAAAATGTGCATTCAGTACAATGTAATTACTCAAATTCTTACTTAATAATCACATTCTATGAGGAACCTTTAAATGTTGTTCGTGTGCCCCCCTTTGATTTGCGCTGACCGAGCGAGTTAGCTTCACAGTTTACGCCAGGGCCTCTCAGGGTGCATGCGCCTGCTGCATGCACTGTGCACGGTGCAAAAGACGACTTCGCTTGGTTGCCCAGAGTGCAGACCCCCCACTCCTCGATTTGGAGCAATAGCGCTGTTTCTCTCTTTCCCCACGCCTGTCTCGCTCGTTCCCCCTATCTCCCTCTTCCTCACTTGCTCCGTAGCGCTCCAAATATGAGCCGATTTGAGCTGAGCTTAGCTGAGTAGCCCAGAGACGAAGCGTTGGCCCGAGCCGAGTCGAGCCGAGTGGAACCGATGCACTGTGCACAGGAACTTTGCGCCGCTGTTTGCACGCGTGAGATTTTGGGCGTTTCAGAGGCCCTGGTTTAGGCCATGTTGCTATTGGTATGCATTCAGGATATTGAGAGTTCGAACCTCATTATCAGCAGCTCTGAAGGGGATTTTCTGTAGTTGAAATGTACATTCTATGAAAATGCTGCGGATGTACCTTTCTTAAAGGCGTTACCAAAAAAAAAAAAAAAAAAGAACTGTCTAAGCTGGTGCGACGTTAAAAACTGTCACACCGAGCTCCATAGCTGCATTCGCTTAAGTGCGGCCAGTATCCAGTACTCGGGAGATAGTGGGTTCGAACCCCACTGTCGGCAGCCCTGAAAATGGTTTTCCGTGGTTTCCCATTTTTTGCTATTTGTTTTACGTTGCACCGACACAGATAGGTCTTATGGCGACGATGGGATAGGATAGGCCTAGGAATGGGAAGGAAGCGGCCGTGGCCTTAATTAATGTACAGCCCCAGCATTTGCCTGGTGTGAAAGTGGGAAACCACGGAAAACCATCTTCAGGACTGCCGACAGTGGGGTTCGAACCCACTATCTCCCGAGTACTTGATACTGGCCGCACTTAAGCGACTGCAGATATCGAGCTCGGTATTTTCCCATTTTTACACCAGGCAAATGCTGGGGCTGTACCTTAATTAAGGTCACGACCGCTTCCTTCCCACTCCTAGCCCTTTCCTGTCCCATCGTCGCCGTAAGACCTATCTGTGTCGGTGCGACGTAAAACAACTAGCAAAAAAAACTGTCACCGGTGGGAAAAATAAAAAATATGCGTTCGACACATTCTTTCTGTACTGCCTACAACAAACGTACATACATGCAAACATAGGCCCTACATACGAAAACCATAAAAGTATTTAGTAGGACGTAAAGTAAACAACGTTGTAATTTACATACATATAGACATCTTCATTATAGACCGTTATACCTCTCAGCGTTCAGTTTGCAAGCCTCTGTGAATTTACTAAACGCCGCCATAATTCTCTGTTTTTAGTTCTATACTTCTAATCTTTAAATCGTTAAAAACTGAGTCTAACCATCGTAGTCTTGGTCTCCTTCTACTTCTCTTAGCCTCCATAACAGATTTCATTATTCTCCTAGGTAACAAATCCTCCTCCATTCGCCTCACGTGACCCCACCACCGAAGCCGATTTATGCGTACAGCTTCATCCATAGAGTTCATTCCTATCCTTTATGTCCTCATTCCGAGTAACCTTCTGCCATTGTTCCCACCTGTTTGTACCGGCAATCATTCTCGCTACTTTCATGTCTGTTACTTCTAACTTATGAACAAGGTAACCTGAGTCCACCCAGCTTTCGCTCCCGTAAAGCAAAGTTGGTCTGAAAACAGACCGATGTAAAGAGTTTCATCCGGGAGCTGACTTCCTTCTTACAGAATACTGTTAATTGCAAGTGCGAGCTCACTGCATTAGATTTACTGCATCTTGATTCGATCTCGCTCACTATACAGTCGAACCTCGATATTTCGAATCAGCGCGGGAGCTGAATTTTATTTCGAGTTATCGAAATTTCGAGATACAGAGAGCTCTCGCCTTTGAGGATTGCACGTAATCGAATGTCCGGCTCCATAGATAAATGGTTAGCGTGCTGGCCTTTGGTCACAGGGGTCCCGGGTTCGATTCCCGGCAGGGTCGGGAATTTTAACCATCATTGGTTAATTTCACTGGCACTGGGGCTGGGTGTATGTGTCGTCTTAATCATCATTGCATCCTCATCACGACGCGCAGGTCACCTACGGGTGTCAAATCGAAAGACCTGCACCTGGCGAGCCGAACATGTCCTCGGACACTCCCGGCACTAAAAGCCATACGCCATTTCATTTTTACGTAATCGAATTACGTTGAGCAACGGCTTGATACTGCCGCAAGTGTTATTTAACCATATAAATACAAACTAGAAATATAGGACTTTTTCATTTTAATTATAACACTTTAATAGCAAGTCGTTGAAGACAGAATACTGTACATACAATAAAGGAACATGAAACATACCTCCGTTAACAACTTGGCAAAAATCCGTTGGTTTTTTCTGTGTTTCACTCTCAAACTTCATTCCTTCCACGAAGGTTTCAACAATAGTTATTTCTGTAAATACATTTATATTCGACTGACTCTGTATGTGGGATCGAAGAATAGTTGGTGAACTTAACGCCTGGTCTACTGAAGATCCAGGAGAGGGTTCATGCAACTCCAACTGCCTACGGTCAACGGACCAGGGGTGGACAAATAAGCCGCATTGTAAATATACCGAAGTCTGATGGGAAGTTATTCTGTATACTGCTAATAATAAGAGTTGGTGTCTGACAGGTAAGGTTGGAGGGAGGAGCACTGCACGTGCCATTTCACGATGTTGCCCCATTCCAGCATTCCAGCATTCCTTTCTACATACTCTTACCCCTCGCTTCCGGCTCACTTGTTCCCTCCTTCATTCTGGCCGCTGTGATCTGTTGTAGACTACCTGGCCAGGCGGTGTCATCCCATTTGCGATCACTCTTATACAAACAATCAGGTTCTTATCAGTGACAGTGACAGGTTTGGCAACTCCCAGCAAGACGAGCTGCCCTGAAGTGTTATCTCCATTTCAACCGCAGTCACCCCACCCTCGTTTCCATGGCAACGACACAGCCACTCCCTTTATCCCGCCTCGGCAGGCAGTAAACGGACCTCCCTCTAAGAAATGTCATACACCAACTCTTATTATTAGCAGTATAGTACCTTAAGGAACAATAGTACACAAACCTTAAATGCTGTATTGCACAGTTAAAGTTGTACAAAATTCTAGTTATGGAATTTTATTAAGCTTCTATGGAGGAAGCGTTTGCTTCGAGAAATTCGTGTAATCAAATTTCGAGTAATAGACAAGAAAATACACAGGAAGAATTGAACAGACGGCAGGGAAACTGAAATTATTTCGAGACACTAAAAATTCGACTAATGGAGATTCGGGATATCGACTGTACTACTATCCTGGGAGAGCACACATCCTAAATACTTGTTCTGGCTTTGTATATCCAATCTGACATTCAGTTCTCTTGGATTTCTTACCTACCGACACCAATTTAGTCTTGGAAAGGCTAATTTTCATACCAATACTCATTGCACCTATTTTCAAGTTCCAAGATATTAGACTGCAAGATTTCGGCACCATGTGCTATTAAGAGCAAGTCGTCAGCATAGGCGGGACTGCTTACTACATTTCTGCCTAACTAAATCTCTCCTTGCCACTGTCAGTAGGTGACCCACGTAAGCTGTGGACAAGAATACTCTTCGGCAAATTTCACACACCTTATTATTTCTGTTATGAGTTATGAAGTAGAGCAACAATTGTATGTCACCATTTTCACTACCTGACGATGGAGATAAATCTATCATTTTCACTATCTGACAATGGAGGTAAATCTACCATTTTTTACTACCTGACGATGGAGATAAATCCGCCATGTTCACTACCTGACGATGGAGCTAAATCTACCATTTTAACTACCTGACGATGGAGCTAAATCTACCATTTTCACTACCTGACGATGGAGGTAAATCCGCAATGTTCACTACCTGACGATGGAGCTAAATCTACCATTTTAACTACCTGACGATGGAGGTAAATCCACCATGTTCACTACCTGACGATGGAGCTAAATCTACCATTTTCACTACCTGACGATGGAGGTAAATCCGCCATGTTCATTACCTGACGATGGAGCTAAATCTACCATTTTAACTTCCTGACGATGGAGCTTAATCTACCATTTTTACTACCTGACGATGAAGCTAAATCCACCATTTTCACTACCTGATGATGGAGCTAAATCCGCAATTTTCACTACCTTACGATGGAGCAAGATCCACCGTTTTCACTACCTGACGATGGGGATAAATCTACCATTTTCACTACCTGACGATGGGGCTAAATCCGCAATTTTCACTACCTAACGATGGAGCTAAATCCGCCATTTTCACTATCTGACGATGGGGCTAAATCTTCCATTTTCACTACCTGACGATGGAGCTAAATCTACCATTTTCACTACCTGACGATGGAGGTAAATCCACCATGTTCACTACCTGACGATGGAGCTAGATCTACCATTTTCACTACCTGACGATGGAGGTAAATCCGCCATGTTCATTACCTGACGATGGAGCTAAATCTACCATTTTAACTACCTGACGATGGAGCTAAATCTACCATTTTACTACCTGACGATGAAGCTTAATCCGCCATTTTCACTACCTGACGATGGAGCTAAATCCGCCATTTTCACTACCTGACGATGAAGCTAAATCCGCAATTTTCACTACCTTACGATGGAGCAAGATCCACCGTTTTCACTACCTGACGATGGGGATAAATCTACCATTTTCACTACCTGACGATGGAGCTAAATCCGCAATTTTCACTACCTTACGATGGAGCTAAATCTACAATTTTTACTACCTGACGATGAAGCTAAATCCGCCATTTTCACTACCTGACGATGGAGCTAAATCCGCCATTTTCACTACCTGACGATGGAGCTAAATCCGCAATTTTCACTACCTTACGATGGAGCAAGATCCACCGTTTTCACTACCTGACGATGGGGATAAATCTACCATTTTCACTACCTGACGATGGAGCTAAATCCGCAATTTTCACTACCTGACGATGGAGCTAAATCTACCATTTTTACTACCTGACGATGAAGCTAAATCCGCCATTTTCACTACCTGACGATGGAGCTAAATCCGCCATTTTCACTACCTGACGATTGAGCTAAATCCGCAATTTTCACTACCTTACGATGGAGCAAGATCCACCGTTTTCACTACCTGACGATGGGGATAAATCTACCATTTTCACTACCTGACGATGGAGCTAAATCCGCCATTTCCACTACCTGACGATGGAGCTAAATCCGCCATTTTCACTACCTGACGATGGAGCTAAATACGCCATTTTCACTACCTGACGATGGAGCTAAATCCGCAATTTTCACTACCTTACGATGGAGCAAGATCCACCGTTTTCACTACCTGACGATGGGGATAAATCCACCGTTTTCACTATCTGACGATGGAGCAAGATCCACTGTTTTCACTACCTTACGATGGAGCAAGATCCACCGTTTTCACTATCTGACGATGGGGATAAATGTACCATTTTCACTACCTGACGATGGAGGTAAATCCGCCATTTTCACTACCTGACGATGGGGATAAATCTGTGAAGTTCGTTGTGAAATAAATCATTTAATGAAACTTGTGACTGGTAACAGTTTATATTATTTCATGAAATAACTTCCTTGCTCTTTGAAAAGGAGAAGTAAAACGTAGAGCATGAAGGTTCAATACGTGACGGAGTCTTTGACTCCACTTCGGATCGGCGCGGAAAAAATAATAATCGTATGGCCTCAGTCACTGTGTGCAGGTATTTTCATTTGATGCTATCTAGCCCGCCTGCGCGTCAGTTTCGACTTTCCATTTTACTCTACCAGACGGCAGAGTAAACTAGACCTCTCTTTGATTCTACAGTTGAGTTTTAGGGAATTTTGTCGGGTAAACACTAAATGTGCTACCAGAGATCTTTTGCATGCCGATATCGTACGACATGAGATCTTGAATGGAACTTTTTCCCACCCTTCAAAAATCCGACTACCTCTGTCGGGTTTGAACCCGCATTCATGGTGTCCACAGAGAGAAATGGGATGGGGTGGTGATGATCCACCTTTGCCCCTCAAGACTTATTTTTCATTTACCGGCTGAGTTAGCTACACGGTTTGGATCTCGTAGCTGTGAGCGTGCATTCGGAGTATAATGGATTCACCACTATCGACGTCCGACTCGTTGGCTGAACGGTCAGCGTACTGGCCTTCGGTTCAGAGGGTCCCGGGTTCGATTCCCGGCCGGGTCGGGGATTTTAACCTTAATTGGTTAATTCCAATGGCACGGGGGCTGGGTGTATGTGTTGTCTTCATCATCATTTCATCCTCATCATGACGCGCAGGTCGCCTACGGGTGTCAAATAGAAAGACCTGCACCTGGCGAGCCGAACCCGTTCTGGGATATCCCGGCACTAAAAGCCATACAACATTTCAAACCACTATCGACGGCCTTCAAGATGTTTTCCATGGTTTCCTATTTTCACACCGGGAAAATGCTGGGGTTTAAGGGACAGTCGTTTCCTTCACATTCCAAGTCTTCTCCTCTCCATCGTTGCCGTAAGGCCTGTCTGTGTCGGTGGGACGTAAAACAAATAACAATATAAATTACATAATTTCTGTTGTAGCTGAGTGAATTACAGAGCCGTATGACTCTTGTAGCTTTCGTTTGTAAACTTCCCTACGACCTGACGGGATATATAATCCAATTCATTATCGTCTCTCACTTGAGTATTATAATAAATAATAATGATAATAATAATAACAATAATAATAATAACTGTTATATTTGCTCTACGTCCCACTAACTACTTTTCAGGTTTTCGGAGACGCCGATGTGCCGGAATGTTGTCGCACATGAGTTCTTTTACGTGACAGTAAAGCTACCGACACGAGGCTGACGTTTTTAAGCACCTTCAGATACAAACGGACTGAGCCAGGATCGAATCTGCCAAGCTGGGATCAGAAGGCCAGCGCCTCAATCGTCTGAGCCACTCAGCCCGGCACTGTAATAATTGAAATACATACAGTGATACAGATACAATGATATTAACCCTAGAAGTAATAAAACAAGAACGAAATAGTAACTAGAGTAAAAATCGCCAGAATATTATTATTATTATTATTATTATTATTATTATTATTATTATTATTATTATTATTATTATTATTATTATTATTATTATTATTATTATTCCTAATCTGTTTACCCTCCAGGGTCGGTTTTCCCTCGGACTCAGCGATGGACCCTTCCCCAACCGCCTCAAGGGCAGTGTCCTGGAGCTTCAGGCTCTGGGTCAGGGGATACAACTGGGGAGGACGACCAGGATAATTTAAACATTTAACTACAGTGCATTACACCGAAGGTATTGAACTGATAGATCTGTTAACATAATACAGTGGGTCTGATACCTGGCACCAGAACCCCGCACAGTCACAGGTTTATGAGGGATTTTCTCTTGCGACAACTACCGACGCATTTCATTTTGTTCCTTCTTCCATTAATTGTGGGTATAAGCCAGTTAGGCTTAGGTCATAATTACGGCTTTATGATCTCAAGGCTCTTTATACATCACTATTCTTTCATACCAATGTCTAAGGTCGCCTAACCACAAGCAAAAACAAGAGTATGTCTGAGTGAAAGTAACTAAACGTCATTATTTAGAAATTATCACCAAAATTATCCGCTCTGCCAAACAGTTTGTATCCGCCAAGACATTAACTTCGCGGATATCCGCGTCCGTGCAGTTCTCTACCCATAAAGGAACACCGCGTGTATTACGGTATCATAAGTCTTTGCTTTAAGCTGTTCAGGCATTCATTTACCCAGTTAACACCGGTAACTTGTCTTCACTTGAGCCATGCTGCAGTAACTGTTACTCAAAGGTCAGATGTGCCATCATATATTCTCTGGAGGCTAATGACCTGGAGTTTGAACTGCATGTTTTGGAATTCCTGATTTTCGGTGAAAATGGTGCAGTTGGCTTTCCGAAAACATTCCAGGATTGTATGGTAGGTTATATCGTAGTTCTAGCTGCAAATAATCATGGGCATACCTTAGTTTGGCTCCTCGGAGATTTGGAAAAAGAATATTGTAAGGCACCGCATCTGTTAATATAAAGGCATGTTCTTGTTCTAAGTTACTGGTTAATGACATACTTAAACACATACACCCAATGCATTGAGCTCGGTTACTCCCAAAACAGATAGCGCAATATAGCTGATGATGGTGAAAGCGATTCCATCACACATCCTCGACCACGTAAGAAATAGCGTCAATTAAAAAAACCGGGGCAGTACGTCATAAATATTTTGTTATCTCTACCGCCATTTTATCGGTATTGAGTTCAATCAATTGGCTGTGCTGTGTATAGGAAATCCTTTTATTTAAAAATCATTCATCAACGATTGATTCCTGCTTATTCAGCAGGACACTTGGTGGGCTCCGCTATCGGCAATCTTCATTTCATCGGCCGATAATGTACCAACATTCATTATCCTTCTTGATGTGGCAAACCGCGTCCGCAAACCGAGAGCTCAGATAACAGCACACAGTGGTAAATCACTTTTTCTGCGGTAAGCAAGCAAGCAGCATGAGCGGTGGCGGCGCACGGCCTAAGTGACGGATTGGAGCTGATAAACAGATAAACACACGCCCAACATTCACACGTATCTACTTTATTGCCTTGCTTCTCTGTTGCTCTGTGTTTGCATACAGTTTTTATTATTATATGTATGGCAAAAGCGATTAATTTTTCCTGTCGATGAGATTTCAATTTAATTGTACAAAATTCTCCACGCATCACAGACTACCGCGACGAGTTTGTGAAATGTCTGTCTATTCTATTGGAATGATTTCAATTGTTTCGCAAACGTGCACAAAAATGCAATAGGGCGTATCACATTGGCCACAGCACCCCTTCCACCCATTCCCGATTCCCACCACCCCTCCTCCCTCCCCTCAGCACGTCCTCTTTCCACCCTATTCATCAATAAATTATGGCGTTTTACAGATATGGAAATATTGCACTGCAAAACTCAGCAAAAATGAGAACCCTGTATGTTTTTTATGACCAACATGTATGTGGTTATAATATAACAGTGCTGTTATTGTTGCGATGGCTGATATTAATTGATATTTCACACACCATGAAGATATTTATTGTTGTTTCTGTTAGGTATCATACAAAAAGCAGCATAAATAATGGTAAGACACACTTTAACATCCGATCGTTAAATACTTTACGGACGACAAAAAATTGCAAGATCATGATATATTCCAACCCATTTGCGTCCCTGATATTTCCTTTCTACATTAAAATATGTATTTGTTGCTGTCAGTAGGATGATAGAGTGTTTCCAATGGAACAATCGTAAGCCCCATTTCTCTTATCGCTGACGATATTTTTGCACTAATGATACCATTGGGCGTGGCTTAGTTCTGCAGTATTTCGATATTATCTTCATTTGGATGCCTGAAGAGATTCTCGTTCCAGCAACACATAAACAACTCAAAATGAGTCACCTGGATAATTGATTAAATCTATTTAAACACTATATGAATACAACGAACAAACGTTTTATGAACAAAATCGTAAAATGAATCTCGTGTTAATTCCCTGCTAGCCTACATATCAGTATTGTGTTCCTAGTCTTCAAGAAACTATTCACCCTGTCCTTTTTACTTTTAATAATAAGAATGTTTCTGGTTTTACGATCCACTAGCTACGTTTATGGCTTTTGAACACGCCGAGGTGCTTGAATATTGTCCCATAGGAGTTATTTTCTTCTTTCTTTCTTTCCTTCTCAATCCTATTACCCTAGAGGGTTGGTTATTCCTTCGGACTCAGTGAAGGATCTCATCTATACCGCCACAGGGGCAGTGTACTGGAAAGCGAGATTTTGCGTCGATGATACAACTGGGGAGAATGACCAGTACCTCGTCCAGGCTGCCTCATCTGCTATGATGAACAGGGGTCTTGTTGGCGGGGGATGGGAAGATTGGAAGGGATAGACTAAGAAGGGAGTTCGTTTAAGTGCCGGTATATCTACCGTCACGGCGCTAACGTATTTGAGCACATTCAAATACCACCAATCTGACCCAGGATTGAACCTGCCAACTTGGGTTTAGAAATCCAGTGCCTTAACCGTCTGAGCCATTCTGCCCGACATTTTACTCTTCATGGCACCTCTTAGCTAAGCTAAACATGATATTGTCATCGGTACAGGCAGTGATCGGGAAATAAGGACAAACAAATTTGTGGCGATAAATGAAAAAAGAAAATATATGCCTCAAAGCAAATCAAAGTGTCCGTCCCTGTGGTGTAGTGGTTAGTACGTACCTGCCACCCCCGGAGGCCCGCGTTCAATTCCCGGCTCTGCCACGAAATTTGAAAAATTGTACGAGAGCTGAAACGGGGTCCACTCAGTCTCCGGAGGTCAACTGAGTGGAGGGGGGTTCCATTCCCATCTCAGCCATCCTGGAAATGGTTTTCCGTGGTTTCCCACTTCTTCTCCAGGTAAATGCCGGGTTGGTGCCTATCTTAAGACCACGGCCGCTTCTTTCCCTCTTCCTTGTCTATCCCTTCCAAACTTCACATCCCCCCACAAGGCTCCTGTTCAGCATAGCAGGTGAGGCCGCCTGGGCGATGTACTGGTCCTCGTCCCCAGTTGTATCCCCCGACCGAAAGTCTCACGCTCCAGGACACACTGTCCTTAAGGCGGTACAGATGGGATCCCTCGCTGAGTCCGAGGGGAAAACCAACCCTGGAGGGTAAACGGATTAAGAAAGAAAGAAAGAAAGAAAGAAAGAAAGAAAGAAAGAAAGAAAGAAAGAAAGAAAGAAAGAAAGCAAAGGTAAGCAAAAGCAAAGCGAGAGTAAGCAATGAAGGCCCATGGAAGAGTGGAATGCAAAAGTCGTAACCTGTGACTAAGTGGGAGAGAATGGGTAGCATTATGTCCGGCCGTCTTTGCCTTTGCCTAATGCTCATTTTTGGCTGAGTGAACTTAAGGGCCATGTGTCTCTCCAGAAGTGAAAATCTCGTTTCTTAAATTTTTCGACATTATGACGGGATTCGAAACTACGCCCTTACCGCCTTGTCATAGGGCTCATGTTCGAGACGAAGGGACCTATCCCCAAACTGCTGGTCACTACCATGAAATGCTTCGGTGTACAGAATGAGGTCATCATTAACTGGGACATCCGCAAACAGAAAACTTCAATATCCATCTTACAACATCACTTATATTGCGTTAGTTAGAGATTTACCACCGATTAACTGTTATGTATTCATTTTATCTTAAAACATTAGCTGTAAATTTTTGTACCGAAATCAACTGTTTCATTGGTATTTTTTTTATCAATTTGCGGAACCTTACGAGTCTGAGGAACAACGGCGTATTGGAGATGAAATTTACTTAACAAAATGAACGATATTTCCAGTTTTCAGTAACAACAGCTCAACCTTCCTATTTCGAAATTAATTCGTTTAATAACTTCGTTGTGTCAGCCCAGCACATCTAACTAATTAGATAATCTCATGTGGACTCTAGGTAAAGTGAATAATTTTCGAATAGAATAACATTCAGCAAAATAATTTTGAATTTTATTTAATCCAACATCATCTCTTTTCAACAAGGATATGTCCGACTCGTTGGCTGAATGGTCAGCGTACTGGCCTTCGGTTCAGAGGGTCCCGGGTTCGATTTCCGACCGGGACGGGGATTTTAACCTTAATTGGTTAATTCCAATGGCCCGGGGGCTGGGTGTTTGTGATGTCCCCAGCATCCCTGCAACTCACACACCACACATAACACTATCCTCCACCACAATAACACGCAGTTACCTACACATGGCAGATGCCGCCCACCCTCATCGGAGGGTCTGCCTTATAAGGGCTGCAATCGGCTAGTAATAGCCACACGAAATTAATTAATAAGGATGTGTGAATTCCATGTTCTGGCAATTTTGCACTGACTGAACTACTTTCTAATTAAAAATATGTATATATACCGTATATAAGTTATAAACTTATTCTACATTAGCGTTAAACGCCTATGGTTTTGATATATGTTATTATTATTATTATTATTATTATTATTATTATTATTATTATTATTATTATTATTATTATTATTATTATTATTATTTGTGTCTCAACTCCTAACCTATGAGCGACATAATACATCCCTATAATGGCGGTTCATCCTTGACCTTTTTAGGTTATTTTTCAAGAGTGAACCAAGTGCTCCAATCTATATAAATAAAATTGTAGGGGGTCCGCTGTCTGTAATTTCTTTTGTTTTGCCAATTTTTCAGATATTTATCCGTTTTAGGTCAACTCAAGACCGAATCGGTGGTTTTTATGTTTCGTGTCTGTTTGTTTGTCTGTTTGTCTGTTTGTCTGTTTGTCTGTCTGTTTGTTTGTTTGTCTGTTCCAACATCACGTCGAAACGGCTGGATAGATTTCAACCAAACTTCATATTTAGAGCATACCGATCCCGGGGAAGGTTTCGATATGCATATCATTTTAAAATCTTTGAATAGACGGGGGGTTTATAGGAAAACCAGAATGGTTTTTCCACCATCACGTCGAAACGGCTGGATAGATCTCGACCAAACTTAATATTTAGAGTATACTCATCCCGGGGAAGGTTTTGATATGCATACCATTTTAAAATCTTTGAATATACGGGGGGTTTATAGGAAAACCAGAGTGGTTTTTCCACCATCACGTCGAAACGGCTAGATAGATCTCAACCAAACTTCATATTTAGAGTATACTCATCCCGGGGAAGGTTCGACATGCATATCATTTTAAAATCTTTGAATAGACGGGGGGTTTATAGGAAAATCAGAATGGTTTTTCCACCATCACGTCGAAACGGCTGGATAGATCTCAACCAAACTGCATATTTAGAGTATACTCATCCCGGGGAAGGTTTCGATATGTATATCATTTTAAAATCTTTGAATATACGGGGGTTTATAGGAAAACCAGAATGGTTTTTCCACCATCACGTCGAAACGGCTAGATAGATCTCAACCAAACATCATATTTAGAGTATACTCATCCCGGGGAAGGTTTCGATATGCATGTCATTTTAAAATCTTTGAAAAGACGGGGGGTTTATAGGAAAACCAGAATGGTTTTCCTCCATTGTCTCTTATACTATTGATTTTCTGTAAACTTCGTTCACCGTACGGGAAACGTCTCTTCATTATAAACAACTTTCGTTATGTTCATAATTTACCTTACTCTTCACATGACGGAGAAATTTACAATTGTCCGCTGGTATCATGCTCTGCATTGAGTGACAGACAGACCGACAACGAACCTACAGGTTACCATGGCAAAGTTTGTGACTGCATGCCAGCAGGGAAGTAACGTATTGCCATTTTTCTCATCATGCTTTTAAATTCGTGGTTGTTCCTTGGGTAGAAGACAAGATAGGCGTCAATCGGCCTACCTGCGGGATATTGGCGGAATATCGTTGGTTGTTATAACCACCCTCGAATAGATTAAGTAATAACACCATTAGTCATCTTATTATTATTTGTTTACCTAGGAATCACTGGACCTAAATTTCTCCTCTGTCACCGCTTTATTATATCCATAACTCACACTAGCATAATTTATTGAGGGGCATTTGATTTTCCAATACATTCACTTGGCATTTACATATTTGTCGTTATCCGGCTGTCCTCAGTTATAATATATTTTCTATTAGTTTCAACTTTCTTAACTGTATTATTTTCTTCCTTAATTACGCCGTATGTACGCGAGTGCTACAAACTACTGGATGTATTTCCACCAAGACTCATATTTAGAATACGCCTGTCCTTGACAGGTTTTAGGGCAAATATTGTTTCTAAATCCCTGAACTGACTGGGGGTTTATACGAAACAGAAACTGGATTTTGCACTTCCACAAAATATACACAACCAACGTTAATTTAAATCTACCTGCCTTGGTAGAAATTAATTTCTAAACCTTTTTTCTCATGTGCATCATTTCGATACGAGGATTAATAAGGGAGATATCATTAACGGACCGTTTTTCTGTACAAGTCCCATCGGACTTAACTCACGACCGGGTGCGTGTAAAGCGTATTCCTTACAACTGGAAAACTACTGAAGACATTCGAACCAAAATTTATATTTAGCATCCACCTGTCCAAAGGTAGGTATTAAACGTAAATAACATTTCATGTTCCGGAATGGACTGGCGGTTTATAGGGAACCGAAATGGTGATTTTACTCTTCCACAATATATACAGAACAAGACCAACCTGACTGGAAATCGACCAAACGTGATGGAATTCCACCTCTAAACCATTTTTTCATGTGCATTTTTTCGTCAGGAGGATTAATAAGGGAGATACCATGAATGGTCAGTTTTGCAGGTTAAGTCCAGCGGACATAGCCACAAAGGTGTTTTACATGGAGCAGATTCCTTATTTATATAAATCAAATCGTAACGACTGTGTGCCACTACACTGACTATTTCGGCGAAATTTTCGTACAGCTTTCCATTAAAGGGGTAATAATGACCATCTGCACAATTTTTTGTTTAGTTTCCTGAAAGTCCTAATTTTTAACCGCCTTGCCTAAAATCCAGATTGCGGCATAATCTGCCAGAAGAAAAAAAGAAGATAATTGAAATTTGACAAAATTATACGTTTTAGCCTGTAACGAACGGAAAACATCATAGATTATTACATTTTTCACTTTTTATCCCCGAAGAATATCAAAATATGCAGGCAATTTTAATGATGGTGCAGACCTTCGGAAATTCCTATCACATAACAGATTGCACAATCTCCGTTCAATTTGGAATAATCTACAACCTTGGTCTTATGACTTTTGCCGTATTTGTATCCCTTTTACGCTTGATTTTTCTCTATTAATCGATGTTAAGCCAGTTTGGAATTTTCACAAGCATATTTCATACTTTCGATTACTTACATGAAATACAGAATCTTCAAACTCTTCACGAAAATTGGCCCACCCAGTAGCCATATGTGAGCCAAATGCTATGTATGTAGCTGTCACATAATTATCCGAAAAGTAATGTAATGTGAGATAATCTTACAAAAACGTTACCCTGTTCCACGTTTCTAACTCAGTCTGACCCTAGAATAGATGACATATGATAGGACCAGCCATTTAGGGCACTAAATCCGGCGTGTCTTATAGTATAATTCTTTGTCGATATTACGTACGTTTAGTAGCAGTTAATCTGTAAATCAAGGTCTTCAATATTGTAACCACGCATATACTTTCGTATGTCGATCTATATATATTCACTGATGTCGATTTGTAGCGATCGAGAAAGGGTGGGTCTGCTAATGTAATCAGTACCTCCCACACCGACTTTGACTGGCTGTATAA
This sequence comes from Anabrus simplex, assembly GCF_040414725.1. Classification (NCBI taxonomy): domain Eukaryota; kingdom Metazoa; phylum Arthropoda; class Insecta; order Orthoptera; family Tettigoniidae; genus Anabrus; species Anabrus simplex. The sequence goes on along the minus strand of NC_090265.1, from coordinate 629,314,805 downwards.
AAGGGCCCTTCTCCAATTCCTGTGTAACTGTCATTAGTAAGGAAGGTCTACAATTGTAATGAATAGTTCGCTTCTCGATTTGACTTGCAGAAGGCAAGTGAACATGCAGTTTTGTGTAAAACTTCCCTACCCGATTGTGTTTGGCAGAAGGCAAGGTTGCCCGCCATTATAAACAAATGTCCTCATCTAAAATGTGACTAGCATTAGGCATAGTGGCCTGCTATTTTGATGGAAACTCACCAACTTGGTGTGACTGGCAGTAAGCTGGCTGGCAGTAGGAAAATCGGCCTGACATTATAATGATAACGGCACAACTCAATTTTGAATGGTGGTAGGGAATTTGCCTGCCATTATAATAAAATCTCCTCGACTGTAATCTGTTTGGGAGTAGGAAATGGGGCCTGCCATTGTAACGAACACTCCCAACTTGATTGTGACCGCGCAGTAGGCAATGGGGCCTCCAATTATAATGTAAACTTCCCAACTCGATTGTGAATGGCAGTAGGCAAGTGAGCCTGCCGTTATATCACAAATCCGTAACAAACACTTTACATTGGAAACAACGTATGGGGACATCCCCATGCTCTTTCTCGCATAACGCTAAGAGAGATGCAATTTTAAAACAATCTTATTTACTGCATGTACACTGTTTACTTCGATATTCGAATACAATGTTGAACGCCGTAGCGAAGCACGGGTACATTTGCTAGTCCCTAATAAAGGCATAACTATGGATGAGAATTCAAATATTAACCTCACATCTGCAGGTGTAGAGAATCTTACCCAGAACGACCCAAATATCAAGATGAAATGCAAGCACTGTGGACGCTATTTTCAAGGTGCTAGGGGTTTGGGTGTACACATCAGCAAAGCGCATCCGGATGTCCAAGGATGTCGATCGACAAACGAAGAATAAAATTCCCCTCGGTAACACATGTTCCTCAGACGAAGTATCGAACGTTGTACCGCCTGTTTCCTGTATGTCAAATTACACGGTCTTGGGCACATTCAAGACTGATATGCAAAACTGGAAAAAGCTATTCCAGGATGGTATTAATAATTCCACGTTTTCGAATTGGGTAAATGACTTCTCCGACTAACTTGCGAAAACAATTGTTGTCTTCCCTGGACTTAAACACCATGCCAGAAGGTTTTATGGCTTGAGGAAAAACAAAAGCAACTTACACATTCAGAGGAATTATGCAAAATCGTCAAATTTCGAAAGACAATCTAAAAGAGATATGGCAAAAAACAAGAAAAGTATGCCTATCAGCTAACACAATTTCAATACTACAATCAGAGAAGAAAAGCAGTTCGCAGAGTACTGGGAAATAATGGAAACAATGCAAAATTCCTATTCGTGACGTTGAAAACCATTTCTCTTCTCTCTATTCAACTAGTAACGATTGTATACGAAATGATTGTCCAAGTTCATTGTCCGCATCAGAACGAATCGCTTTGGATGACATCTATCAACTCAACAGCTCTAAGGAAGAGGTCATTTTCGCAGTGAAAGGTATAGCTGTTGATACATCGCCTGGACCAGATCATGTGTTGATGAGGGTTGTGAAAGATGATTCCGTGTGTGATATTATTGCTATAATAGCAACGAGAATGTTAATAACGTCCCACGTCCCTGCGTGTTTGCAAAAGTCAAGAACTGTCTTGATCTATAAGTCAGGCGATGAGAAAGTTGCGTCAAATTGGAGGCCCATTTCCATCTGTTCAGTTTTACGTAGAGTTATCGAGAGAGTTCTACATCGCCGGTTGAGAGAATTCGTGACATTCAGTGATAATTAGAGGGGATTCACTGCCTCACCCGGCACGATAACCAATACTTCATTGCTACAGTCGATTCTGGCGAAGGCAAAGAACGAGAAACCTTATGAAACTATAGTCTTCCTGGATATCCAAAAGGCATTTGATAACATTGGCCATGACCATCTGAGAAGAGCTCTAGAAAATTTTGCTGCTCCATCTAAACATGTCCAGCTAATCCTCTCGCTTCAAGAGGGCAATACAACCCAAATTGAATCCAACTACTCGAGAACTAAGAGCATAAAACTGAGGAGAGGCGTTTTTCAAGGTTCGCCATTGTCACCTACGCTTTATAATAACGCAACGGACCATATTCTGAATGAACTCTTAGAGGAATATATAGCTAGAGAATATGGGTTTCCACTTGTAGAAGGTCTGAAGCCTCCACAGTACTGGGATTCGCCGATGACACTGTTATTGTTGGTAAAGACAAAGCTTCTGCACTAGATCTGACTGAAATAGCAATGAGAAGATTCAGAGAGATAGCTCTGAACATCAACATGTCTAAATCAGTGTCTATCAATATATCTGAAGGTCAGCTTACTGACGGCCTAATACACTGACTGACAGAGCAAATGCAACACCAAGGAGGAGTGGTTCGAAAGGGATGAAAGTTGGGGAAAAAACAGAGACGGCACGGACGAATAATTGATGTTTATTTCAAACCGATATGCAGGTTACACAATGCGCACGGCATCGACTCAGTAGGATGTAGGACCACCGCGAGCGGCGATGCACGCAGAAACACGTCGAGGTACAGAGTCAATAAGAGTGCGGATGGTGTCCTGAGGGATGGTTCTCCATTCTCTGTCAACCATTTGCCACAGTTGGTCGTCCGTACGAGGCTGGGGCAGAGTTTGCAATCGGCGTCCAATGAGATCCCACACGTGTTCGATTGGTGAGAGATCCGGAGAGTACGCTGGCCACGGAAGCAACTGTACACCTCGTAGAGCCTGTTGGGAGATGCGAGCAGTGTGTGGGTGGGCATTATCCTGCTGAAACAGAGCATTGGGCAGCCCCTGAAGGTACGGGAGTGCCACCGGCCGCAGCACATGCTGCACGTAGCGGTGGGCATTTAACGTGCCTTGAATACGCACTAGAGGTGACGTGGAATCATACGCAATAGCGCCCCAAACCATGATGCCGCGTTGTCTAGCGGTAGGGCACTCCACAGTTACGGCCGGATTTGACCTTTCTCCACGCCGACGCCACACGCGTCTGCGGTGACTATCACTGACAGAACAGAAGCGTGACTCATCGGAGAACACGACGTTCCGCCATTCCCTCATCCAAGTCGCTCTAGCCCGGCACCATGCCAGGCGTGCACGTCTATGCTGTGGAGTCAATGGTAGTCTTCTGAGCGGACGCCGGGAGTGCAGGCCTCCTTCAACCAATCGACGGGAAATTGTTCTGGTCGATATTGGAACAGCCAGGGTGTCTTGCACATGCTGAAGAATGGCGGTTGACGTGGCGTGCGGGGCTGCCACCGCTTGGCGGCGGATGCGCCGATCCTCGCGTGCTGACGTCACTCGGGCTGCGCCTGGACCCCTCGCACGTGCCACATGTCCCTGCGCCAACCATCTTCGCCACAGGCGCTGCACCGTGGACACATCCCTATGGGTATCGGCTGCGATTTGACGAAGCGACCAACCTGCCTTTCTCAGCCCGATCACCATACCCCTCGTAAAGTCGTCTGTCTGCTGGAAATGCCTCCGTTGACGGCGGCCTGGCATTCTTAGCTATACACGTGTCCTGTGGCACACGACAACACGTTCTACAGTGACTGTCGGCTGAGAAATCACGGTACGAAGTGGGCCATTCGCCAACGCCGTGTCCCATTTATCGTTCGCTACGTGCGCAGCACAGCGGTGCATTTCACATCATGAGCATACCTCAGTGACGTCAGTCTACCCTGCAATTGGCATAAAGTTCTGACCACTCCTTCTTGGTGTTGCATTTGCTCTGTCAGTCAGTGTATCTATCTTTGGTGGAGATATAAAAGCGATATCGCAAGATGAGTCCATAAGAATCTCGGAGTGAACTTTCGGAACGGAATTACCTTTCACACACACAGAACGATACAGGATCTGCTCCTCACCAGGCGAGTTAGCCGTGCTGTTAGAGGCGCGCGGCTGTGAGCTTGCATCCGAAAGACAGTGGGTTTGAACCCCACTGTCGGCAGCCCTGAGGATAGTTTTCCGTGGTTTCCCATTTTCACACCAGGAAAATGCTGGGACTGTACGTTTATTAAGGCCACGGCCGCTTCCTTTCAACTTCTAGGCCTTTCCTATCCCATCGTTGCCGTAAGACTTATCTGTGTCGGTGCGACTTAAAAGCCACTAGCAAAAAAAGGATCTACTGTAGTCTCAAATTGGAGTCACTGTCTTCTCCTCTCCTTCATGCAGATCAAAAGTTCACCGTCATAAATTCTTCCATTGATTTATCCATTTCAGACAGTCGCGCTAAACTGTATTCCTCTGAAATTTCTGAAAGACAGCGACAAAATGATCAAATGCACGCTGAAAGAAATCCTTCAGCTTCCTGCCGACACACCTGATGGTTTGAACACAGGAAGTTCAAAGATCACAGTGGGAAGCTGTCCTGTAATAGATTTGCGCCCTTGTTACCCTACAAATAAAAGGCAACCCTTATATTTTTGAAAGTAGGAATCTCTCCGAGGAGAGTAATAAATGCCTACAAAACCTGCGCATTTCACCTTGCGTCAGCTTATTAAATTCCATAAATGGTCTTTTGGATTCCAAAAAAATATGACAATTACTGAGATATCAGGAATTTAAAAAATGGTGTCAGATTCCTCAAAATGGATAAGGTGTTATCTTATTTAAAGAAAACCTTTCAGCGAATAGTTGGATAATACACTATGATGGCCTGTCTTGCACTGACTGGCGTGATGCTCTAAAGATGGCCGCTAACGTCGCAGCCGTTCGAGCCGTGCCAGGCAGATCCCAGGACAATAACCGTTGTCGGCATTGCCACAACGAGACAGAAACCCTTTCTCATGTCCTGGGATACTGTCCCTACGGCGAAACCTTGCGACTTACTAGACACCATCCCATACGAAGCTCCGTCGCTCAGTCTTTGCGAGACGCTGGTTATACAGTTCACGAAGAGGTCCATGAATTATCGGAGAACGGCAGTACACGCAAGATTGATATGATAGCCTTAAAAAATAACACCAATGGATATATCATTGATCCTACGGTTCTGTTTGAATCGCACGCTGATCAGCCCAGCGAAAGCATCTACGAACCATCCCCTGCTACCGACGTGAATACGGACTGGATAACATCGAGGTTATAAGCAACATGATAGGCGCGAGAGGAAAAATTCCTAAGTTCTTCGAAGAATTCCGATCAAGGTTCAGTCTATCAGAGTCGTTAACAAAAACCATGGTTCTCAAAGCCTTGAAAGGCTCACTGTCCATACTCAGAAATCATTTATATAGCCATAAATGTAGTATATTTTTTTCCTCAAGGGCAACCTCTTTATGGGGGAAGTGTTTATTCTTTCTGAATAAATTTCAAGACCGTCTCTACCACCTCAAGGGCAGTAACCTGGAGCCTGAGACATTTTTGACAGAGGGTGAGGTACAAATGAGAGAGAGGACTAGTACCTCGCCATGGCCGCCTCACCTGCTACGCTAAACAGGTGTTTTGTGGGAGATGAGAAGATTAGAAGGAATGGGTAAGGAACGGGCAAAGAAGCGGCCGTGGCCTTAAGTTAGGTACCATCCCGGCATTTACACGAAGGATAAGTGAGGAAACCACGGAAAATCACTTCGAGGATGGATGAGGTGGAAATTCATCTCCTTCTACTCAGTTGATCTCCCGAGGCTGAGTGGACCCCGTTCCAACCCTAGTACCGAGCCGTATCCTGCCGGCCCATAATAATAATTAGAATATTATTTGACCCAATATGTAAAATGTATTCATAAAAGTTACAGTCTAACATGTTAAAGCATCATATCCCAAGATAGTTGATACCGGATGTTGAGCAAGACAGTTAGTCGCTGGATATTGCTTCATATTTCCGTATGACCGTGAGAAAAGATAGCGTACCCAAGCGCTGGCAAGGATCGACACGTGTATTAGATGCTGACCAAGCAAGATATTTCAGCCAATGGGAACTTAAGGAGTTGGCAAACCTGGAGGCTACACCGCGCCAAATCTAAATTCCAGGATGACCAACGTGCTCAGTTGATAAAGTCAGTTTCTGTAGGTAATCGGTTTTCCACAGTTTCAGAAGTCAGATAATTTGGAAATGTAATATAAAAAATTGGTGGAAGAGATTTGCTAGTGTTTGAGCTGTGTTTTGTAAATATATCACAATAAGTATTGTATCATCATATATGACGAACTCTCTGATTGGTGGTTGGATCAGACACCCGGGAACCCCAGCATTAATGGCGTCACCGAAGCCTCCTCAGTAACCTTAGCTCTGGAGAGCGTCACTCTGTGTTAAATGCTTGGAAAGTGTGGAAGCACAAACTTTGATTGGTGATCGTGATTAACGTGGTGTTATTCCAGTAACAGTAACTGGTTCTCAATGATACTTTAAATTGTGCTGTTGCAATATTTTACTGTACTTGAGTAAATGGAATAGTATAATTTTGGCAGAGTTTACTTTCAATCGATAAAGACGGTGTTTAGTGACCGCTGAGTAACAAGTGTAGTGGAAACGTGCTATTGTTTCACTATTTCGCGACGGGCGCGTTTTCGCGTGGAACTTCCGTAACGAACCGTGTGCTGCTTTTCAAACTGTATTTTTACCCTTTAAGTGAAGTGTGTAATATATATGTGAATCAGTGTGTTTAGCTGATCTTGTAAAGAGTAAGGGTATTTCGGCTCGCAGCATTAAGCAGCGAAGATATTATCAACTATAGTCTTCTGTGTTCCAGTGAATTATTTTCCAGCAAGATGATGGATATGCCTGCAGAGGAAGGAAGTGCATTCACACATGTTAATGCTGTGATTAACATGGTGTAGATTCCTAAATCAGTGGGGATGTAAGCTGCTATCCTGGTATCTCGAGAGTCGTCATGTAAATACAGTAAGGCGCATGTGTTATTTATGGCATGATATGTAAATTATGTTAAGGTACTAGGGCAGTGTAGATAGAATTTTTAATTTTGATGTAAAGTAAGCCTGACGGCATGTGTTTGTTTAATTTTGTTACTATGATAGATTCGGATACGAGAATAATGCATGTTTATTTTATTTTCATTTTGCTTTATGATTAGATGTTTGGGAAAATGAGGGATTGATAGGATCAGTTGTTGTTTATTTGTGTATGTTATTTAGCGTAGGATATTCCGAGTTTTCCTTAAATATATGCTAGAAGGGCTAGATCGACATGTTCATTTTTATACAACGTTAAACACGTATTAGTTCATTTTATTTCGGTTATTCAGAGAGACAGATATAGCTATTCTGCATGATGCATGGTTTTACAGAAGCTGATTGAAGGAGCTGCAGAACGTCGTTGTTAAAATAAGATCTTTGAAGTTAAGTTGGATTCTGTTTGCCTGATGGTCTGCCAAGGACTCGAACTGCGTCTCATTACGTGGAAAGGCCAGTGGGATTCATGAGAAATAATGAGATTAAGATTGCATGCTGAATTATAATGTATTGGTGCAGGCCGATTGTATGCCTGACAAGATAAAGAGTATTGTGCAGATGTGTGTGCCTGCCTAGTGTCTTCTGAGTGTATATTGTGATCAGAATGGACAGTGTTAATTCCAGACTATTGAGTCTGATGTTGTTAAATGGCCCAAGCATGCTAAGAAGGAATGAATATACGTGAGTTTTCGTGTAGCCGATGAAAGGCGTTATCTCATGGCAAGCTGATTTCTGGCCTGTGTTTATCTGTAAGTGTGAAGGAGACAGTATTTCCTTGTGGCGGCCTCGGGAGACAAAATCCAATCTTTAGCATAGTGGAGTTCAACATTTCTTTTCAGCCCGTAATCTACCCGGAAGTACATGACGGATGATCGCGCTGTTGAGCGCTCAAACGCAGCAGAAAGAGGCAATGTTGCCCATTGCTTTCTTCATGATATCAAGGGTTATTTATATGTTTTTCCCTTACAGGATGATGTTTTACATTATTATTTGTGATTGTATACCTTGTCTCGTTGTTTTTAAAGGGAACAGCCCGAGTGCTGAAGTATTGTTGGTTTATCTAGTTCTGTCTAGATCTCTTGCAGTGAACCGGGATTCACATTAGAATCAGTGTAGCATTTAAGATTTTACTCGATATCCGATGTATATATATATGTTTAGTTTGATTATTTGAATTGTTGTAAATACAGTATAGGATATGCCCCTAGTATTTTGCATAACTTACCTAGCGTCCATTGCGTCTTAATTATTTTTCTTTTCGTCGTAACTTTTCTTTATAATGTAACTTTTATTTAATTGTAATTTCGGCGACTCTCGGGAGTAACTTAACTTTTGAAACCGTATCGTTGGGATACGATAGTGTGAAACTCCATACGGAAATACCACATGTCAGTGTTTGCGTACGCTTGTTGCCATACAATATAAACATTGGACTATAAGAAGAAACTCAGTCTTGATTTATATAAATGTTCTTTGTTGAACTTGTTTTTTTTAATGTCAAATTTGGTATAATCATTCAATTAACGTTTCTAATTTCGATTTATTTCAATACTTTGAGTTCATTTTTTTACAAATTATTATTTTTCTTGATTTAATTATTTTCATGTGATATGATCGGGGATATTTATTAATAAATCCATTTTACCCCCTATGATTGTTTCTCATTCGTGTTATACCTCCATTTCCTGTCATTGATTGCTATTTTAGTGTAGAACTTCGACTTTTTATCCTGACCCAATCGACAACCAACCCACACTCTGCCCAACCCTGAGTTAGTCGGATGTTCATACAGGAATGGAGGCATTATCCTAGAGGGTATTTACCCCTGGGTACGGTACAGTACCACTTCTCAAATTTCATGACAGAGCCGGGAATCGAACCCCACCTCCGGGGTTGGCAGCTAATCTCACCAACCACTACATCACACCGACGGACTAAAATAATATTCCCACCTACAATTATGCAAGGAGCTGAAACATAGCCAGTGACAAAGAAAAATAGACAATTAGGGTTCATTACGCAAACACCGGTCGAGGCCGAATTCATTTAATACTACAAGTAAGAACCTCAGATCAGACGTTACAACAACACCTTTCGGGGCCGATTTCATTTATTCCATCTTATTAATAACCTCTGTTGGGCCCAAATTCACATCTCGCCGGGATGAGTATCCAAAGCGGTGTAGCGTTGGCCTTCTGGGCTGAAGTTTGTGGGTTCGATTTCCAGACCAGTGCGGTGGTATTTGAAGGTGCTCAAATACGTACTTTTTTTTGCTATTTGCTTTACGTCGCACTGACACAGATAGGTCTTATGGCGACGATGGGACAGGAAAGGCCTAGGAATTGGAAGGAAGCGGCCTTGGTCTTAATTAAGGTACAGCCCCGGCATTTGCCTGGTGTGAAAATGGGAAACCATGGAAAACCATCTTCAGAGCTGCCGACAGTGGGGATCGAACCCACTATCTCCCGATTACTGGATACTGGCCGCACTTATAGGGCGGGTGCAGCTATCGAGCTCGGTCAAATACACTGCTGTTTGTAGAAAGTGAAACACTCGGAAGCAATGATCTGAAACACGTCAAAATCAGAGGACGTATGTAAGAGTGGAACCATAATACGTGATTTCAATTACAGAGAGATGGCGTGCACGTAGGCTCAGCAGTGCCCTTCTGTGAGTGACCGGCAAGGACAGTGTTACGCAACGCTCAGTCAGTGCGGAGCCGTCATACGAAGTGGAAACGTGTACCTAAGTGCCACTATGCCTCACCGTCATCACAGGAGGGAATATCAGCATGTGAGTGCGTTCGAACGGGGCAGAATGATAGGATTCCTGGAGATGGGTCTGTCGTACCGTGATATTGCGGCTCGTACAGGGTACGCTGCTTCAACGGTGAGGCGTATGTGGAACCAGGGAGATAAGAGGGCCGTACACAGCGCCGACAGGGTACTGAACGACACAATGTGACCACAGCGCGACATAACCGCCATCTTGTCCGCTTGGCCGTAACGGACAGAACAGCTTCGTCCACGGTGTTGGCTCGACGTTGGAGCACTGCAACGGATGTGGGGATGTCTGTATCGACGGTTCGACGCCGTCTTCTGAGGGCCGGACAAGTGGCACGCATGCCATTGCGCAGGCTTCCATTGATCAGCAACCACCAACGCCGTAGACTGCAAAGGGCACGTGAACACCGACACTGGCGTGCTGAGTGGCAAAATGTAGTGTTTTGGGACGAGTCCCGCTTCAACTTGTCCTACAGTGATGGCCGCATACGCGTTAGACGCCGCCGTGGTGAACGCCATCGGGCAGACTGCATTGTTGAGCGGCGTAGCGGACAAACGCCAAGTGTGATGGTTTGGGGTGCAATTGCCTATAACATGCGATTTCGCCTTCTACGTCTTGAGGACAGTCTGAACAGCTACCGCTACATCAGGGAGGTTTTACAGCCCGAGGCACTACCCTTCCTGCAGGCCGCTCCAGACGTCATATTCCAACAGGACAATGCCCGGCCGCATGAGGCGAGGAATGTGCAAGCCTCCTTCGAAGAACGACGGATACCACTGCTTCCCTGGCCTACCCGTTCGCCGGATATGTCACACATTGAACATGTCTGGGATATGGTCGGTCGGCACCTTGTTCGTTCAGATCCTCCTGCTTGGCTGTTAATGATTTATGGACGCGTCTACAAACCGCGTGGCAGAATTTTCCCAGCAGCATATTCAGGCGCTCTTTGATTCCATGTCACGACGTCTAGCGGCTCTGATTGCAGCGCGTGGTGGCGCTACGCAGTACTGAATTTCCACGGTCACCGTGCATGTACAGTTCTGTAATTGTAATCATTTGTGTCTTGTCATATCCCTAATATGTGGAATAAATTGCATTGTGATCACAGCTGCCAGTTTTGGTGTTTCACTTTCTACAAACAGCAATGTACGTACGCCAACTTCGCGTCAGTGTATATTTATCGGCACGTAAAATCATGCAAGACAAAATTCCGGTACGTCGGCGTCTCCAAAACCGTAAATAGAAGTTAATGGTACTTACATTTATTATTATTACGGTATTATTATTATTATTACTTATTTATTTATTTATTTATTTATTTATTTATTTATTTATTTATTTATTTATTTCTTAATCTGCTTACCTTCCAGGGTTGGTTTTTCCCTCGGACTCAGCGAGGGATCCCACCTTTATCGCCTCAAGGGCAGTGTCCTGGAGCTTCAGACTCTGGTTCGGGGGATACAACTGGGGAGGATGACCAGTACCTCGCCAAGGCGGCCTCACCTGCAATGCTGAACAGGGAAGGGATAGAGTAGGAAGAGGGAAGGAGGCGGGCGTGGCCTTAAGTTAGGCACCATCCCGGCATTTGCCTGGAGGAGAAGTGCGAAACCACGGAAAACCACTTCCAGGATGGCTGAGGTGGGAATCGAACCCTCCTCTACTCAGTTGACCTCCCGAGGCTGAGTGGACTCCGTTCCAGCCCTGTACTATTTTCAAATTTCGAACCCGGGCCTCTGGTGGTGGCAGCTAATCACACTAACCACTACACCACAGATGCGGACATTATTATTATTATTATTATTATTATTATTATTATTATTATTATTATTATTATTATTATTACTTTTTCCCGATGCTCTGGCTGATGGTAAAGCGTACTGGCCTTCGGTTCAGAGGTCCCCGAGTTTGATTCTCGGGTGGGCCAGGGATTTTAATCACGTCCCGATAGTCCCTCTACCTTGTATGCCTGCGTTCCTCTTAACAGTTCTGCTTAATGTTCAAATACACTTCAACTAAACTTCAGTTACACACAACATATCGCACAAGAAAATCGCCACAGAAAGTGAATACATCTCGCCATATAGCGTCGGGGTCAGGAATGGCATCCAGCTGTTAACTAGGCTAAATCCACTAAATGTGCCGACCTCAGTTCTTCTTTCTTAACATGTTTACCCTCCAGGGTTGGTTTTTCCCTCGTACTCAGCCAGGGATCCCACCTCTACCGCCTCAAGGAGAGTGTCCTTGAGCGTGAGACATTGGGTCAGGGGATACAACTGGGGAGGATGACCAGTACCTCGCCCAGGCAGCCTCACCTGCTATGCTGAACAGGGGCCTTGCGGGAGGGGGGGGGGGGAGATAGGAAGGGATAGACAAGGAAGAGGGAAGGAAGCCGCCGTGGCCTTAAGTTAGGTACCATCCCGGCATTTGCCTGGAGGAGAAGTGGGAAAGCAGGAAAACCACTTCCAGGATGGCTGAAGTGGGAATCGAACCCCCCTCCACTCAGTTAGCCTTCCGAGGCTGAGTGGACCCCGTTCCAACTCTCATACCACTTTTCAAATATTCGTGGTGTAGTGGCTAGTGTGATTAGCTGCCACCCCCTAGAGGTCCCGGTTCGAATCCAGGCTCTGCCACGAAATTTGAAAAGTGGTACGAGGGCTGGAACGGGTCCACTCAGCCTCGGGAGGTCAACTGAGTAGAGGTGGGTTCGATTCCCACCTCAGCGATCCTGGAAGTGGTTTTCCGTGGTTTCCCACTTCTCCTCCAGGCAAATGCCGGGATGGTACCAAACTGAAGGCTACTGCCGCTTCCTTCCCTTTCCTTGTCTATTCCTTCCAATCTTCCCATCCCCTCGCAAGGCCCCTGTTCAGCATAGCAGGTGAAGCCGCCTGGGCGAGGTACTGGTCATCCTCTCCAGTTGCATCCCTCTGACCCAAAGTCTGAAGCTCCAGGACACTGCCCTTGAGGCGGTAGAGGTGGGATCCCTCGCTGAGTCCGAAGGAAAAGTCAACCCTGGAGGGTAAGCAGATTAAGAACAAATATAAAGAAAGACAGGAAGTGAAAGGTGCTGAAGAAGCGCTTGAATGAACGTCGAACGATTGAAAAGAATGTACGCGTCATAGCCATTCAAATAACTAGAACGTTGTTGGTGTGATGACTCTCTTTCCTCTACTTCGGCAGCAACGGCGATGGTGGTGTAATGGTGAGCATAGTTGCCTTCCAAGCAGTTGATCCGGGTTCGATTCCCGGCCATCGCACTTTTTTTATTTCCCTTAAACTAAAACCCACACACAGTATTAGTTCCCTGAAGGGTGGAGACATGTTAGAATGTACAGTCACTTAAGGTTGCTGCTTGTTGTTTTAAGGGGCCTAACATCGAATGTCACTTAAGGAAGAATTGAGTGCATGATATTGTATACATTCCTTGCAAGTAGACTTTTCTCAGAAAAATTGAACTTCCAGTTACAATGTTTGTTGTGTGTATCCACAGGGTTTGTATCCACACGGGAAGTGAATTACAGTATATCTTGATACATTAAATTTAAGTCTAATAAAATATCAATTGCGACAACGTACAATACTTAGGGCACATTCTATTTCCGAGCGTGTTTACGTTATGGTTATTCCACTACACGACTTTAAAAGCATGTTACCACTTCTTTAGAGGAAGAAGCAATGTTTGTTGCACTTCGATGCAAACTCCATTCAAAAATGGCTGGTGATTAAGAGGTTCCCAGTCCCTTACTTGAAGCAACAGCAACAACTTCCTCTCGGCCAGAATTAGATGAGAATGACGGATAGATAGAGAATGCCTTTATTTGTGGTTATTTGTAGTTATAGTTCGGTTGTTTTAATAATAATAATAATAATAATAATAATAATAATAATAATAATAATAATAATGATCCGCCTCTGTGGTGTATTTGTTAGTGTGATTAGCTGCCAGCCCTGGAGGGCCGGGTTTAATTCCCGGCTCTACCACGAAATTTGAAATGTGGTGCAAGGGCTGGAACGGGGCCTACTCGGCCTCAGGAGGTCAATTGAGTAGAGGGGGGTTCAAATCCTACCTCAGCCATCCTCGAAGTGGTTTTCCGTGGTTTCCCACTTCTCCTCCACGCAAATGCCGGGATGGTACCTAAATTAAGGACACGGTCACTTCCTTCTTCGATCCTTGCACATCAGTTCCATTCTTCCCATCCTCCACAAGGCATAACAGGTGAAACCGCCTTGGCAAGGTACTGGTCTCCTTCCCAGTTGTAACCCGACTTAAAGTCTCACGCTCGAAGGCACTACCCTTGAGGCGGTAGAAGTGGGATCCGTCGCTGAGTCCGAGGAAAAAACAAACAACCAATGAGGGTAAACTAATTAAGAAATAATAATAATAATGATAGACAAGTAAGAGGGAAGGAAGCGGCCGTGGTCTTAATTTAGGTACCATCCCGTCATTTGCATGGAGGAAAAGTAGAAAACCACGGTAAACCACTTTGAGGATGGATGAGAGGGAATCAAACCCCCTCTACTCAGTTGCCCTCCCAAGGCTGATTGGACACCGTTCCAGCCTTCGTACCACTTTTCAAACTTAATGGCAGAGCCTGAATCGACCCCGGGCCTCCGGGGATGGCAGCTAATGACACAATCCACTACACCATAGAGGCGGACACTGGAAAATATAACAGTTGTTTTAAGCGGAATAATAATAATAATAATAATAATAATAATAATAATAATAATAATAATAATAAGCGGGTTCAATTCTACTGTAGTTCAGTGGAGTTATATTTGAAGCTGATGAAATACACCAGCCTCGTATCGGTAGATTTACTAACACGCAGTCTGGCTCCATGGCTAAATGGTTAGCGTACTGGCCTTTGGTCACTAGGGTCCGGGGTTCGATTCCCGGCAGGGTCGGGATATTTAACCATAATTAGTTAATTTATGTGGCTCGGGGGCTGAGTGTATGTGTCGTCTTCATCATCATTTCATCCTCTTCACGATGCGCAGGTCGCCTATGGGAGTCAAGTCAAAAGACCTGCATCTGGTTAGCCGAACTTGTCCTCGGACATTCCCGGCACTTAAAGCCATACGCCATTTCATTTCATTTACTGACACGTAAATCTCCTACAGGGCAAATGTCCTGCACCCCGACGTCTCTCAAAATCGTAAAAGTAGTTTTAGGACATAAGGCCACTAAATTATTATTATTATTATTATTATTATTATTATTATTATTATTATTATTATTATTATTATTATTATTATTATTATTTATTGTGTTTTATATCAGTTTGTGCAGTGCTCTGGCTGATCTGATGGTCAGCGTACTGGCTTCGGTTCATAGGGCCCAGTGTTTGATTCCTGGTTGGTCCGTGGATTTGAATCACGTCTTGGTAGTCCCCCTACCTTGAAGGTTGGGTGTCTGTGTTCGTCTTTAATACTCATGTTCAATTACACACAACACATCACACGAAGAAACCACCACAGAAACACGCAACATTGAATACATCGCGCCATATGCGGCTGGTGTCGGGGAAGGCATTCGCCCGTATAACTAGGCTGAATACATTAAGTGCCGATTTCAGCTAATTGAGAAAATGCCAGGAAGAAGTAGTATTTTATAATAGTTTACATTACAAGACGTCAACTTGCCCTGGAACTACAGAAGTGCTGAACACCATCCTTCAGACACTGTTCATAGCTTTTTAAATTGTACAGGAAGTGAAAGGTGCTGAAGAAGCGCTCGAATGCACGCCGCACGATTGAAAGGAATGTACACGTCATAGCCATCCAAGTAACTGGAACGTTGTTGGTGTGATGTCTCTCTTTCCTCTACTTTAGCAGCAAGTGCGATGGTGGTGTAATGGTGAGCATAGTTGCCTTCCAAGCAGTTGATCCGGGTTCGATTCCCGGCCATCGCACGGATATTTTTATTCCCAAGAAACTAAAATTCCCACACACCGTATTATTGAAATTTGAAAATATGTACAGCCACTTACAAAAAATGACTGAACTCATGGTATTGCATAAGTTCCTCGCAGGTACACTTTCGTCAGAAAAATTGAACCTTTGGTTATAATTTAGACCGCCTCTGTGGTGTAGTAGTTAGTGTGATTAGCTGCCACCCCCCGGAGGCCAAGGTTCGATTCCCGGCTCTGGCACGAAACTTGAAAATTGGTACGAGGGCTGAAACGGGGTCCATTCAGCCTCATGAGGTCAACTGAGTAGAGGTGGCTTCGATTCCCACCTAAGCCATTCTCGAAGTGGTTTTCCGTCTTTTCCCCACTTTTCCTCCAGGCAAATTCCGAAATGGTACCTAACTTGTCAGGGCCGTTTCCTTCCCTCTTCCTTGTCTATCCCTTCTAATTACCCCCCCCCCACAAGGCCCCTGTTCAGCATAGCAGGTGATATGACCCCTGGGCTAGATATTGGTCCTCCTCCCCAGTTGTATCCCCGACTCAAAGTCTCACGCTCCACGACACTGCCCTTGAGGCGGTAGAGGTGAGATACCTCGCTGAGTCCGAGAGAAAGACCAACCCTGGAGGGTAAAGAGATTAAGAAAGGAAGAAGGAAAGAAAGAGAGCAAGAAAGAAAGAAATAAGTTATAATTTAATAAATATGAATGCTCTCTCCCCAGCTGGTGGTTATCCGTGACTGGGAGAGAAAAGAGCCTTATTCATTCATGCATCCATGAATTGAGTCATTCATCTTCATTCATTTATTCATTCATGCCTGCATTCATTCACTCATGTATTCAAAAATGTATGTCTTCTCCCTAGTTAGTGGTTATCTTAGTGGTTATCCGTAACTGAGAGGAAATTATTTTTTATTCATTTATGCATGCATGCCTGAATTTATTCATCGCTGAAGAAGAGAACACATCTACTTCTCGAAAAATGTACGATAGTGGTATGAATTAAATTGGTAAGCAGTGTATAGTCTACTAATTTTATAATAAATTGTATTGACAGGCGGACCTATATTAGCCCTGTTTCTCACAGGTTGGTGAATCTTTAACAGTCAGTACCGATCTAATACTCTATTGATCCGTTTACTCCCCAGGGTTGGTTTTTCCCTCGGACTCAACGAGGGATCTCCCCTCCACCGCTTCAAGGGCAGTGTCCTGGAGCGCGAGACTATGGGTCAGGGGGTAAAACTGGAAGGGAGGACCAGTTCCTCGCCCTGGCGGCCTCACCTGCTATGCTGAACAGGAGCTTAATAGGGGATGGAAGATTGGAAGGGATAGATACGGAAGAGGAAAGGAAGCGGCCGTAGCCTGAAGTTAGGTACCATCCCGGCATTTGCCTGAAGGAGAAGTGGGAAACCACGAAAACCACTTCCAGGATGGCTTAGGTGGGAATCGAACCCACCTCTACTCAGTTGACCTCCCGAGACTGAGTGGACCCCGTTCCAGACTTTGTATCACTTTTCAAATTTCGTTGCAGAGCCGGGAATCGAACACGGGCTTCCGGGAATGACAGCTAATCACACTAACCGCAACACCACAGAGGCGGACGATCATTAACATTATTATAAACAGTACGTGCAGCACGTGCTTACTCTAGCTATTCCGATGCAGGTTTAAACTTGTTCGATAGAGCTATGCCTTGACATAAGAGGAGGCCTTAACAGCTTATGTATAGCCGCTATTGTTTAAAGATAGCTGCTGTTAATAAAAAGCACGTAGAATTTTTCAAATTGCCCGCCACCACATTTCAAAGGTATGAGGTTTAGTGCTGTAAAGATACCTGCACGATGCAAAGCTAGCTTTCTTCATCAGAGCAGCCACCATCTTGTGTGAGCACCTCTAGACCGTATCATAAGGAGCTGTGTATAGTCACCGTCTTGTCGCTGCTGCCTTGCGCAAGCACCCCTAGGGCGTCTCATAAGAGCAGCAGCCATCTTGTGCAAGCGCTCTTAAGCTGCCTCATAAGAAGCTATGTATAGCCCCCATCTTGTAGAATTAGATAGCTGCCAATGCCAAAGGGCCTAAGTAGGGATCGAACCTTCGATCTCATCATTAGACTATGTTTTTCTTATGCTATCATGTTCCTGATACTGCAACCGAGGTATCAGGTGGAAAAATTTTGTCCGTTTTCGAGATATTTAACATTTTGCATTTAAGCCCCAAATGTAATGAATCGAACCTGCACGGTACGTTATACTCTCTACCATAGCTAGACCTGATCATGTTACGAAGACTTGCTTCATTACAAGCTGAAACAGAGCTAATGCCAAAGGGCCTAAGTTAGAACCGAACCGTTGATCTCATCATTAGACTATGTTTTTCTTATGATATCATGTTCCCCATACTGCGAACCGAGGTATTGGGTAGAAAAATTTTGTCCGTTTTGCTCTACGATGCACCGTTTTCGAGATATTTAACATTTTGCATTTAAGCCCCAAATTTAATGAATCGAACTAGCACGACGCGTTAGCCTCTAAGCTAGCTTTCTTCATAAGAGCAGCAGCCATCTTGCGCAAGCACCCTTAAGGCGTCTCATAAGAACCTATGTATAGCGGCCATCTTGCATAAGCACCTTTAAGGAGTCGTGTATAGCCACCATCTTGTGCAATTAGCGTCGAGAGATGGCTGATGTAGAATTTTTCTTTTTAAATTATCCGCCACCATATTTCAAAGGTATGTACCTAAAGAGTGTAGCACTGAGCTCTATAGATTAAAGATGGCGGATGACAGCTGACAAAAAGCGCGTGAGTTTGTTTACTAAACAAGAGCACGTGGAATTTTTCAATTTGCCGCCACCACATTTCAAAGGTATCTAGCTAAAGATGGCAGCACGGTGCTCTCTTGATTAAAGATGGCGGATGACAGCTAACAGAACTTTTCAAATTGCCCGCTACTACATAGAGGGCAGCACGGTGCTCTGTGGATTAAAGATGGCGGATGACAGCTGACGAAATTGCCCGCATGATAGCAGCACAGTGCTCTATTGATTGAAGATGGTGGATGACAGCTGTCAAAAAGCACGTGGCTTTGTTTCCAAACAAGATCACATAGAATTTTTCAAATTGCCGTCACCACATTTCAAAGGTAACTAGCTAAAGAGCGCAGCACTGAGGTTTGTGATGCAAGAGGGCGGATGACAGCCGTCAGAAAAAAGCACGTGAGTTTGTAAAGCACGTGGAATTTGCCACCGTCACAAAGAGGGCAGCACGGTGCCCTCTTGATTAAAGATGGCTGCTGTCACGTGGAATTGCCTGCCACCACAGGTATCTAGCTAAAGAGGCAGCACGGTGCTCTCTGGATTAAAGATGGCTGCTATCAAAAAGCATTTTTCAAATTATCCGCCACCACATTTCAAAGGTAAGTAGCTAAAGAGGGCACCACTGTGCTCTATGGATTAAAGATGGTGGATGACAGCTGTCAAAAAAGCACGTGGATTTGTTTACCGATTCAAATCTCGCGCTAGTAAGGTTAAGTTGGTAGCACTAAGGTTTAGGCTCGTTAAGATGGCAGCACTGCGGATGACCGCTGTGACGTACCACATTGCAAAGGTAAGTAGCTAAAGAGGGCAGCACTGTGCTCTATAGATTAAAGATGGCGGATGTCAGCTGTCAAAAAAGCACATGGCTTTGTTTCCAAACAAGAGCACGTGGAATTGTCTGCCACCACATTTCAAAGGTATCTAGCTAAAGAGGGCAGCACTGTGCTCTGTTGATTAAAGATGGCGGATGACGGCTGTCAAAAAAGCGCGTGAGTTTGTTTCCAAACAAGAGCATGTAGAATTTTTCAAATTGCCGCCACCACATAGAGGGCAGCACGGTGCTCTCTTGATTAAAGATGGCTGCTGTCATGTGGAATTGCCTGCCACCACATTTCAAAGGTATCTAGCTAAAGAGGGCAGCACGGTGCTCTCTAGATTAAAGATGGCTGCTGTCAAAAAGCATTTTTCAAATTATCCGCCACCACATTTCAAAGGTAAGTAGCTAAAGAGAGCACCACTGTGCTCTATAGATTAAAGATGGCGGATGACAGCTGTCAAAAAAGCACGTGGATTTGTTTGCCGATTCTAATCTCGCGCTAGTGAGGTTAAGTTGGTAGCACTAAGGTTTAGGCCCGTTAAGATGGCAGCACTGCTGATGACAGGTGACGAATTTGCAGCTACTGCGATAAAGAGGGTAGCACAGTGCTCTGTGGTTTAAAGATGGCGGATGACAGCTCTCAAAAAAGCACGTGGATTTGTTTATCTCACGCTAGTGAGGTTAAGTTGGTACTACTGAGGTTTAGGCCTGTCAAGATGGCAGTACTGAGGTTAGCGATGCGTTGTTGTCTGTCAAAAAGCACGTGGCTGTCAAAAACACGTGGATTTGTTTACCAATTCAAATCTCGCGCTAGTTAGGTTAAGTTGGTACTACTGAGGTTTAGGCCCGTCAAGATGGCAGTACTGAGGTTAGCGATGCGTTGTTGTCGATGATAGCTGTCAAAAAGCACGTGGCTTTGTTTACAAATTCAAATTTCCCGCGGGTGGTGGAGGAGACCTCTGGGAGGCCTCTGGCTGTGGTGGTGGTGGAGGAGGCCTCTAGGAGGCCTCTGGCTGTGGTGGTGGTGGAAGAGGCATCTGGGAGGCCTCTGGCTGTGGTGGCGGTGGAGGTGGCCTCTGGGAGCCCGCGGTGGCGGTGGCGGCCGAACTGTCCAATTATACTACTCAGGCCAACAAGTCCTTAGTGGAAGAAGAAACTCTTTCTTGTGAGAGACAGTGATTCTCTGCGGTCTTTAATGGGATCTGCAGTTACTCTATGTCTTATTTCCAAGTCTCTTACTTAAAACAATAACAGCAACAACTTCTTATCAGTCAGAATTAATTGAGAGTGACAGATAGATAGATAGATAGATAGATAGATAGATAGATAGATAGATAGATAGATAGATAGATAGATAGATAGATAGATAGATAGATAGATCGATAGGGAATGCCTTTACTCGTGGTGAAGTTAGAACTCAGGGCCCAGTCTTACTCTTTTCCACTGTAAATTATGAATATTTATACTGTATAATTACAAATGCATTTACACCTCCAAGTATCCCTCCAAGAACATAAAGCTGAAGCACTACAACTCATTAGTGAGACCCTCTGTATTCTACGCCTCTTAGTGCCTCTTGATGAATCGAAAGGGCTCACTCAGGAAACTAGAACTTAAAGGGAGGATGATCTTGAGAAGGATACTAGTATCCATAAAAGAAGACAATGGCACCTGCAGGATCAAGCACAATAATGAGCTCTTCGAACATCAGGAAGACATAGTCACCTGTATGAGGAAAAGGCGACTGACCATCTACGGGCACATGACCCGCCTGAAACCCTGCAGGCTCACCAACAGGATCCTCACAGTGACAAGTAGGGGAAAAGCTACCAAGACCAAGTGGATCACCTCAGTAAAATCAGACGTAGAGGAACTGCAGATCCCATTAGAGACCGCAGAAAATCGACAGGCCATCCTACAGGGAGACTTACCACTGTTCCTCACCACCAGACCTAAGTGGACGGATGGGAGGAAGCAAGTACACAGCCAGAAAATGTAAGCGTACTGGACCAAGAAAAAGCAGAAGACCCTAGCTGAGAGTTAAGGCGAGCACCCTGGACCCTACTAGGTCAAAACGAACCGAAAAAAACCCCTTCAGACTGAATTCTTCAGATCTTCTGAGGCTCCTTAGTGGGTTCGATATTGGTTCAGTTGAATGGTATTTGAAGGTGGTGAAATACGCTAGCATCTTGCCGTTAGATTTACTGATACGTAAAATAAATTTTACAGGGCAAATATCCGGCACCCCGGCGTCTCCGAAAACCGTAAAGGTAGTGGGACATATAGCCATGCTATTAAGCATGGGAAAGGGCAAGGAATCAGAAGGTAGCGGTCGTGCCCTGAAGTAAGGTACAGCCCCAGCATTTGCCTTGTGTGACAACGCGAAATTAAGGAAAACCATCTTAATGGCTGCTGACAGTGGATGATTCGAACCTACCATCTCTAGAATGCAAGAGCTCACAACTACATGACCCAAACTTCGCAGCCTACTCCCTCAGTATTATTATTATTATTATTATTATTATTATTATTATTATTATTATTATTATTATTATTATTATTATTTATTCACTCCCTCTTATAGTCTCTAATGTGACGTGAACTGAAAACGATAACAATTACCAGTCAGAGCCGAATTCGTTAGTGGCTCTTGGCCACACGTTAAAGAGCCCGTTTGGTAGGTGGGAATGATTTTCTACTCTAGCAAGAATTTAAGGCTGGTTTCAGGCTCTGGAATGGAATTCACCAATTATAGTGACAAATTAGAAGCTACCTAATTCTGAGAAAGAGTGATCCCAAATGTTTAAATTTATATTACCTGCAGTGGAAACCGTTCCATTGACCACGTGACACTCAATCCTGCCACAATACACGTAGGTAGCTGTCTGTTGGGCCGAAGATTTGTTTAAATCACTTGTTGGATACAGTGCTCTTCGAAACACAAGTTTAATTGTTCATGGCGTTGTAAGTAATCATTAAGATTATAGCTCGCGAAATAAAGTAAATTGTCATTGTATCAAGTGGTTGTAACTTTTCCCAACTCTAGGGCTTTTAAATTTTAGTAGAAACTAGCTGATGTACCCGTGCTTCGCTACGGAATTCTAAATTTTATACAGAATTCTAGGTTAGGTAGTATAAACCGTGTGAGCAAGATTGTATTAAGTTGCATAGCTCTTAAAGTTGCCCTAGAAGCACGATGGGCAAGTCAATAGCGTCTTTTCTCATATGAAGACTGTGTTAGGGAATTTTCATTGTAATGGTAGGCCAGCTTGCCTACCGTCAGTCACAATCAGGTTGGGGAGTTTTCATTATAATGGCAGACACTCACTCTCCGCCTGCCTTTATAGATTCTCAGAAAGACTCTCTCAGTGGTTTTCCCAACTGAAATGAACATGGGTCATTACAATGACGTCAGTAGGAATGGCGCGATTAAAAACAATGCCTTCATATGAAATACTCGATCAAATGAAAAACCACACATTTTCTCACTTTTAACGAACAGTACTATACTGCCGAACTAACAGTCCAAATCTACAGTGCTGGAATGACCAAGACGCAGACATCTGTGATCCGTGAACAATCTTCGTCCTTTTTTCGGCGAGGGGAGGGGGAGGGGGGTTTCAAATAGTGGATAGTCCCAGGGCAAAAACTATGCCCGTTTACTTATCTGTTTCCTGGGAGTACCCGATGAGTCGAAAAATCTCAATTCACTACACTGGCGGGGGAAAGAACTGTCTGACGTGGAGGCAATTTTTCATCCAAGACAGAGAAGAAACCACATCTTCGCTGCTAATTTGGTATAAAATTAATGCAGATTTAATGAAAGTGAAGAGGAAGAAACTTTTCTTAAAAAACGGCTCTTTTCAGGGTTGAATTTTGAGTTATTTACTGAATTGTGGTACTATAATTTGGAATAAGGCTAAATTGTAATTCCAGACCAGTTCATACTACTACTACTAACTGAGCCTCTCTGACTTAAGTGCGCACACTGCTCTTTCAAAACAGTGCGTCAGAGTAGGTATCGAATAGCTGGCATACTATGAAGAACCAGTGTGTTACGTACCAGCAGTATCAGAAAATGTATGAACCAGAGGATTGGCATGCTAAAGAAGAAAATTATCAAACTCCTCAGCTATTTCCCGCCAATATTCAGTTAGGCTGTTATACTCGGTACGCAGCAGTAATCTCATCTATCGGAGTTGAATGTCAGCATAAGAGACAAAGAACATTACAACAAACAACGGGCAGTGTAATGTTATTGTTGATCTATGTTACGCGCTTTCGATATTGTAGGCCTTCACATTATTGTTTTCCGGTTCTGAAATACCACTTTATCATAGTCAGTACGGTAAAGCTGAATAAAACATAAATGATCGGAAATTATATTCTCTATAACTTTTGTTATGTAGTACTTTTCCTTAGGACCAAGAACATAGGTACGGTATTTAAAACATAAATTTTAGGTGCCTTCCCCTACACTACCATTTTACCCAGGGTGAATAACATTGTTTATAGCTTAAACTGTAGTTTCTTATTCCCCGACTCTATATACCGATTTTCATTAAATTCTGTTTACCCATTTTGTCGGGGCTCGGCGTTGATATGCACTTAGCAACAAAAATCAAAATCCATGAATATCTGTGTTATCATAGCCAGTACGGTAAAAATGCATAAGACGTAAATTATCAGAAATTTAATTCTATATAACTTTAGTTATGTAGTATTTATCGATATGACCACTAATAATATAAATATTTGAGAATTGAATTTTAGACCTTCCCCTAAACTACCATTTCACTCAGCGTGAATAAAATAATTCATAGCCTAGATTGTAGCGGTTCACCACCCAACTCTACATAACCGATTTTTATTAAATTCTCTTCAGCCGTTTTCTCGTGATGCGTGTACATACATACATACATACATACATACATACATACAGACAGACAGACAGACAGACAGACAGACAGACAGACAGACAGACAGACAGACAGACAGACAGACAGACAGACAGACAGACATTACGGAAAAGTAAAAACTGCATTTTCTTGTTACTGTGGACATGATCGATACAGAAATACCATTCTTTTCAAATTCTGAGCAATGTACAGACAAAACTCTTATTTTATATATATAGATATTAAGTAGGCTATAGGTGAATTGTTAAGGTCCGACTTGTTGTGTGAATGGTCTGCGTACTGGCGTTCGGTTCAGAGGATCCCGGGTTCGATTCCCGGCCGGTCGAGTATTTTAATCGCTTCTGATTAATTCTTCTGGCTCGGGGACTGGGTGTTTGCGTCCGTCCCAACACTCTCCTCTTCATATTCACACAACGCACTACACTATCAACCACCACAGAAATACGCAATAGTGAATACATCCTTCCATATAGGGTTGGCGTCAGCCGTAAAACAGGGCCAAATCCACATATACATATATACATATATATATATATATATATATATGTATATATATGTGACGCAGTTCGCACCCGCGACCCCACAGGTGTGGGAAAAGCGGTAGGAAAAGAAGAAGAAGGTGAATTGCTGAAGTTTTGTGGATGTTTTCATTTATTTTCACTTCGTCCACTGAAAAATTTGTCGATAGATCGAAAGTAACGGAATCATATGTGAACTGTAGCCAATTTACTATTTTACAATATGACTACAAAATCGGTGAATATCTCATATGACCATTTTTGTAATTTGATATGTCTTTTTTTATATCGATACTAACAGGCTTTATGGCAACGAAGGGATAGGATAAATCTAGGACCTTGAAGGAAGATTTTTTTTCTTTTTTGCAAGTTGCTTTACGTCGCACCGACACAGATAGGTTTTATGGCGACGATGGGACAGGAAAGGGCTAGGAATGGGAAGGAAGCGGCCGTGGCCTTAATTAAGGTACAGCCCCAGCATTTTTCTGGTGTGAAAATGGGAAACCACGGGAAACCATCTTCAGGTCTGCCAACAATGGGGTTCAAACCCACTATCTCCCGAATACTGGATACTGGCCGCACTTAAGCGTCTGCAGCTATCCAGCTCGGTTTGAAGGTAGACACTGTAGCCTTAATTAAGGTACAACCCCAGCATTTGCCTGGTGTGAAAATGGGGAAACCATTCCATTGGTCACGCATCACATTATACTGCCATTAGACAGGTAGTCTGTTCGTTGATAGCCTATTGTTGTTGGATAAAGGTCAGGCTTATTCTTCCTAGTTTTAAAGTAGATTTTCAGAGCATATACCTTGAAACAAAGTAAACTTTCAGTGTATTAAGTGATTGTAGCTTCCTTCTCTTAGATAGTTTCAACTCGAAAGGACATCACCTAAACTTTGCGCATTATAAATACAATACATAGATAAATAGACATAATGCGCACGTCCTTATTACTCATCTGTTTACAACTTCCATATTTATCGCTGTCACTTTCACGCTTTCTCACCTTGCTTAAAGAATCTTAAAGGATAAACATAAGTTTGTAACTATGCTTAAATGTACTGATGCTCTTGTTGGAGTAATAATCAAATCCTTTTGTGAGAACCACGTTCACACTCGCTCGTCAAAATCCAGATATTACCAACAGAGTTAAAAGGGACAGACGAGATTTCTCCTCCGTAACGTACTCTCGAAATTCTTGAAAGATTGGTTTCTCAGGAACCTTAGAATGTTTGCGTTTTTACTTCTGTAACCCCATAAATCAAATTAAAATTATCTGGCTAAGTTGCACTGTTCAAAACTCTAGCCCATTCAGGTATTTCATTGTCCTCTGTAGGTTACAGGCGGTTCTCCATAAACCCCTCATAGAACTTCATAGAATTAATATGATTTCCTTCATTTCTTGCACCATTTTTCAAGGGACACGCCTTTCAACATTAATTGAGGAGTGTCTGTTAGGTGCTATTTCCACTTCATATTTCTAAAAAGTATTTCGTCCACATGCATTAAAGTAGTTGAATATTATCCAGTCCAAAAAGACGTAATTCCTCAAAAGTAGTTCCATACCCGATCACGGGTACGTTCCATGTGCCACCGAGCTCGATAGCTACAGTCGCTGAAGTGCGGCCAGTATCCAGTATTCGGGAGACAGTAGGTTCGAACCCCACTGTCGGCAGCCCTGAAGATGGTTTTCCGTGTTTTCCCATTTTCACACCAGGCTGTACCTTAATTAAGGCCACGGTCGCTTCCTTCCCACTCCTAGCCGTTTCCTGTACCAGCGTCGCCATAAGACCTATCTGTGTCGGTGCGACGTAAAGCAACTTGCAAAAAAAAAAAAAAAAAAAAAAAAAAAAAAAAAGAAAGTTCTATGTACCTTTTATTATACGTTTCCTTGCGTTTCTTCACAACTTTTTTGGGGTGGAAATATCCCCTTTTGAAAAGACACCCCTCAATTATGCTTCTGCTTTCAAGTCTCCAATATACTATTGTACATTCTTTGTCTTAATTTCAAGAAACACTTTAAATTGCTTGCATTTATACGCTGAGTAAATTGTGATGTCACGTGCTTGCAATTTAAAAAAGACTTCTACTAATTTCTGAAGTGCATCACACATCAGTGCAAGATGTAATGTTAAATGAATATTTGCTTTATCTCTAAATATTCCTCCAAACACATTTTTCTCAGTTTTACTTATTTTGTTATCATCTTTGTTACTGTCGAAATGTGCCAGTAACACTCCAAAAATTTCCCACACAACACAAAGAGTTCTGCATATGAAGGCAATACACCTAATATCTAAAATCCTTCCGGTTCTTAGTACTTTAATATCAAGCTGTTCAGCATGAGCCGTTAGTTGCCAGGAATTTTTAGGTATCTGGTGAACTGTGTACAATTTGTCGGGGTAAGATTTACAATTATGTATGTGTGATGGGAAGTCGGCCCCGTGGTGTAGGGGTAGCGTGCCGGCATCTTACTCGAAGGCCCCGGGTTCGAATCCCGGCCAGTTAGGGGATTTTTACGTGCATATTGGGGCTAGTTTAATGTCCACTCAGCTTACATGATTAGATCTGAGGAGCCAACTGACGATGAAATAGCGGCCCTGGTCTAGAAAGCCAAGAAAAACGGCCGAGAAGATTAGGCGGGCTGACCACACGACACCTCTTAATCTGCAGGCCTTTGGGTTGAGCAGCGGTGGCTTGGTAGGCCAAGGCCCTTCAGGGCTGAAGAGCCATGGGGTTAGTTATATGTGATGGCAAATATTTACTCATCACATCGCTACAGAAAATTACAAGCACAGTGCCAAAGTAAAACATTGTGAAATTGCTGCTTAATTATGGTAAATATGCACTTCCTCCTGCAAGTAATTACTGCAACATCGTCAGTTGCAGCTGACACAAGATTTTGTTTCAAAATTGTATCCTTCAACCACAAAATGTGTCACCAGTGACCTCAATAAACCTTCAGTAGGGACGTCGTTCTTTTTCAATGATGTGCATAATGTGAATGGCCTTATTCATGTCTGGAAGTATTGTACCGAGGTATAAATAAGTGATGCTTGTTTTTACTTTAAAGGGCCTAACATCTAGGTCATCGGCCCCATAATAATTGATGACAGCTGACTAACTGTAGTACTCTCATATATAAGGAGGATTTTTTTTACTAGTATGTTATTGATTACTTTGGTTCTCATTTCTGTATGATTAAGCATATAATAGGTTTCTTGAATGTGTAATGAGTCCCATATTAATTCCATTCAGCTCCTGCATATCTATTTCTGCTTAAAAATAATGGCAGGCTTACATTTGTTTATGGTACGTAGTATACTATTCGGAAAATATTTACAATTACTTCCATTTCGTTTCAAAAGCGTCTATGAATTTAGTTTACAAATTTTCTATTTCCACTATAATTAATATTTTAGTTGAAGTATGTTGAGACGAACTTCCTTGATTATCCTTTTGTGAAAAGTAACCATGTGATCAGATATACTATCAACTCTTGCACGTATAGAAACTGAAGTCCATTGGTGTGAAATATTCGACCTTCACAACGTATTTGTTCTCAGCTCCCACATCATCAATTTTTACTTTCGATTTCTGCAGCCAGGTTTTCAACTCCTTTTTTTTATTAACAACCACTCATAATGATTGCAAACGTTCTGCCTCCTTTTCACAAATCTCAACATTCAGGGACGTTATCAATCTTATCAGAATTTCTATCAATTGCAGGTTTACGCGGGGATGTTAGTTCATTTCTCCTGATCACACGGCATCGCCGCTGCTTCTTCGTACTTTCCCCACACTTATATCGTCTTCATTTCCTTTTCGCATTTTCACTGATTGAGAGGATGTAGAATGTTTGTTATTTTTTCATGTTGAAAATTCACACACACATAGAAAAAGCATGACCTCATTTCCATACAGTACATGGTTATAGGCATGAGGCGAACCACGGTTTTACTATCTATCGAGGGTCGATGACCTTTGATGTTAGGCACCTTAAAACAAGCAAGCAAGCATCAACTATGTATCGATATTGCTTTTCTAGGTTGCAGCTTCTATCAGCACATCAGTTCTTTTACTGGAGTCTTCAAAATCTCGAATGATGGCTCCTGAATAAATACTTATTTTGTATAATTTTAACAGATATACTGATAAGTCATTAGTGACTTATGAAAATAGCCAGCGCACTGGGTGCAACGATCAGAATTAAGAGTGTATGGCCAACTTACAAGACTATATTTTCTCATTTGACATAATTACGTATAACGTCATTCGGTCTTTAGTAGTTTGTTTAATGACTGTTTCAAAACAATGATAATGTATACTTTCCTCCTATTAGGTTTTATCTACCGGGTGAGTTGGCCGTGCGGTCCGGGGAGCGCGGCTGTGAGCTTGCATCCGGAAGATAGTAAGTTCGAATCCCCCTGTCGGCAGCCCTGAAGATGGTTTTCCCGCTTCCTTCCAACTCCTAGTCCTTTCCTATCCCATCGTCGCCATAAGACCTATCTGTGTCGGTGTGACGTAAGGCCACTAGCAAAAAAAAAGTTTTCTTTCAATGTTTGAGGGGTATGCGTACCCACTGAAAATCACTAAATTAATATTAATATGAATTGTTAATTTTATATAACAACGCAGCTTCTACCGATCGTGACTGAACATTAATGAGATAATTAAATATTGGCTTGTGGATAATTATATTGTGTTATATTGTATTGTATTATATTCTGAGGGTTCGAACAGTACGCCTGTACACGAACAACTCAGAAACTGTCAGAAATTTTAGAGTGATCCAATGAAAATGTAATGCCATAGACTTCCTCAGCCTAGCTCCACTGTGATACCAGAGAGAGTGGTAACTTGAAAATGCGGGGCGCAGTGTCCGGTAAAATGTTGGAAGCTGGGAACCCAACTGGATTCATCAACAACCCCTTGGGAATGTCTGTTATTACTTCTATAAGCCTTATCCGGCTCGGTGGCTAAATGGTTAGCGTGCTGGACTTTGTTCGCAGGGGCCACGGGTTCGATTCCCGACAGGATCGGGAATTATAACCATAATTGGTTAATGTCGCTGGCATGCCGGCTAAAGGTATGTGTCGTCTTCATCATCATTTCATCCTCATCACGACGCGCAGGTCGCCTAGGGGAGTTAATCAAAAGACCTGCATCTGGCGAGCGAACTTGTCCTCGGACACTTCCGGCACTAAAAACCATACGCCAGTTCTTTTTTTCTATAAGCCTTTTCTTTTTTAATGGATATTGATCAGTTAAACTAACATTCAATTCAATTAATACATTTCATGTATTTTATGTGACCTCTTTTTTAATTCTAACTAGAATTTCTTATTTAAATGCAACTCGTTTATCGCATTCTAGTTTCCATTGTCTCCTTCCTCCTTTACCACCGCCACAAGTTTCCTTGTGTCATGGCATGTAAACCCTTTCTTCTCAGTTGTTCCGTGGTTTACCTTTACGTCCCCCTTTCTTAATGGATTCAGTCTTATAGTTTCTTGGGTTATCTACTGTCTTTCCTTTTGACACGCATATCCATGCCATTCAGCGTTCACATTTCTAAATCGTATACCATTCAGTGTCCGCCTCTGTGGTGTAGTGGTTAGTGTGATTAGCTGCCACCCCCGATGGCAGGTTCGATTAGTGGTTCTGACACGAAATTTGAAACGTGGTACGAGGGCTGGAACGGGGTCCACTCAGCACCGGGAGGTCAGCTGAATAGAGGGGCGTTCGATTCCCTCCTCAGCCATCCTCGACGTTGTTTTCACACTTCTCTTCCAGGCAAATGCCGGGATGGTATCTAACTTAAGGCCACGGCCACTTCCTTCCCTCTTCCTTGTCTATCCCTTCCAATCGTCCCATCCCCCGACAAAGCCCCTGTTCAGCATAGCAGGTGAGGCCGCACCTATGGGGGTACTGGTCATCCTCCCCAGTTGTATCCCCGACCTGGAGTCTGAAGGTCCAGGACACTGCTCTTGAGGTGGAAGAGGTGGGATCACTCGCTGAGTCCCAGGGAAAACCCAACCATGGAGGGTAAATAGATTAAGAAGAAGAAGAAGAAGAAGAAGAAGAAGATACCATTCAGTGGTGGAAAGAAATTATATGGGCATAATTAACCTAAATCCTGAGAATTGAATACACAGAGGGTTCTCAAAAATGTGGGGGGTAATAGGAGCGTGGATACACTCCAAAACAACACAAAATATCCCCATAAACATACGTCATATGGTGAATCGTTTAGAAGTTGCATGCATTCCAATAGTGTACTGGAATTATTGGTAATAGCCCTGGCACATCTCATTTCAAGTAGCTGTAGTCACGTTTATGTACAAGAAGTGCTCAAAATATATCACAGGTTTGATGGATTTTCGGTTACTGAATAGTGTACTTCAGAGTTGTTGGGTATCGTATGAGTACATGACGTTATCACTGAGAGAATCTTATGTTATTTCGGCCATGAGGGAAGAATAGACATTATCAGACTATTAACGTCTAGATGGTAAATTAAATGATACGGTTTGAGTGAGTTGAACGTGCGGTTAGGCTGGCTTAGCTGTAGGCTTGCATTCGGGAAAATGTTGGGTCGAATCCTGGGCAGCCCTGAAGATGGTTTTCCGAGGTTTCCCGTCATCACACCGGGCAAATCATGGGAGCTGTACCTTATTAACGCCACGGCCCCTACCTTCCCTTTCCCATCTTTTCGTCGCCAAAAAAACCTTCCATGTGTTAGTGCGACGTCACACCGCTAGCATAAATAAATAAATAAATAAATAAATACAATTAATTAATGTCCGCTTGTGTGGTGTAGTGGTTAGTGTGAATTCCTGCCATCCCCCGGAGACCCGGGTTCGATTCCCGGCTCTGCCACGAAATTTAAAAAGTTGTACGAGGGCTGGAACGGGGTCTATTCAGCCACTCAGCCTAGGAAGGCCAATTGAGTAGAGAGGGGTTCGATTTCCACCTCAGCCATCCTGGAAGCGATTTTCCGTGGTCTCCCACTTCACCTCCAGGCAAATGCTGGGATAATACCTAACGTAAGGCCACGGCCGCTTTCTTCCCTCTTCCTTATCTATCCCTTCTAATCTTCCCATCCCCAACAAGGCCGCTGTTCAGCAAAGCAGGAGAGGCACCCTAAATGATGTACTGGTCCTATTTCCCAGTTATATCCCCCGACCCAGAGTCTGAAGCTCCAGGACACTGCTCTTGAGGTGGAAGAGGTGAGATCCCTCGCTGAGTCCGAGGGAGAAACCAACCCTGGAACGTAAACCGATTAATAAATAAATAAATAAATAAATAAATAAATAAATAAATAAATAAATAAATAAATAAATAAATAAATAAATAAATAAATAAATAAATAAATAAATAAATAAATAAATATAAATAAATATAAATAAATAAATAAATAAATAAATAAATAAACAAATAAATAAATAAATAAATAAATAAACGAGACCTATCGAGCAAGTTGGCCGTGCAGTCAGGGTCGCGCAGCTGTGAGCTTGCATTCGGGAGATCGTGGGTTTGAACCCTACTGTCGGCAAGCCTGAAGATGGTTTTCCGTGGTTTCCCATTTTTACATCTTAGTTAAGACCACGTCTGTTCCTTCCCACTATTAGCCCTTTTCTCATCGTCACCATAAGTCGTATGAGTATTGGTGTGACGTAAAGAAAGTTGTACTTAAAAATATAAAAAAAAGTTATCAGACCTCAAGACGGAATTCCTGGCGTCATAATTAATAAACCCACAAAACATCCCCTCCATCCCAGCGGATAACATAACATGCATAGCTCGTAAACGATCGACCATAGAACCAAATGACCCTATGCATGTAGAGACGTTTTGTGTTTTTTGAGTTGCATTAGCCGTACCTTGTTCACTTCCTACATATTTGAGAACACACTGTAAACGTAACACATGTTACCCATACTTCCGGTAAGCACCCCGTGTAAACTCTAGATAAACCAGCAACAACAAACGATTACGTTGTATAGAGTTAAGTAGCTCTGAACTGATCATAAATCATCCGGGCAAGAAATTATTACCAGCGTCTATTTCATGGACGCTTTGATTGAAAGTGCTTTCTGATTTTCACACCCAGCGTTGAATTAATGTGATGTTCCAAAACCTTTTCAGTCTCCGAGGCCTCGGGGCAGAGGGCACGATGGACTCGATACGGCTCCCGTCCCGACATTGATAATTACCCCCCTCCCTGCGCAGCTGGGATTGATTTCGAACCAGGTTTTCATCACATTTTGCATCATTAATTGCCTGTTGGCAGGCAACTTGCATGCATAACGGGGGTGTTGCGGCGATACATTATCTGTGGAGGGGCGGGGACAGGGTGGGATGTGGGGGTATGGGCTTATGTCGCGCAAACACACAACTGGCCACCTAACAATTAGCTATCGGCTCGCCACCATGTATCGATGTGAAGCGTGACTACCATTACACAAACATTTGTAAGCCTTGATTTTGAATCTTTTCAATTTGCCGTAGACCATTTTTCATATTGTTTGCTGTATTTCTATTACTTTGTTAATAGCAGTTTAATGTTGGTCTATCCGAGCGATCCGAGGCCTAGGATTAGTAAAGAAAAAAGTATCCGTGGCTTTAATGTAGATACAGGTCCAGTATTTAACTGGTGTGTAGGGGGGAGGGCGGGGGACAGGCTCACTTAGGGCCAAATGCCTGGGTAGTGATTCCAAAGCAAAAAGAGGGAGAAATAATTTCATACATTAAAAAATATTAAACGAAGAGTGTATCACAACGATTAGGACAGCAAAACTGTATAGTTGCTTACGTCAGTCATACGACCAGAAGCTCTGTATGCCATAGAGTGTCTTTTATTGAACCGAAGACGTCTGATGGGGAAACTGGAAGTCAGAGAGAGGAGAATTCTCAGGAAAATCTTAGCTCCGCTAAAGGAAGGTGAGGAATTCCGTTGATGGCACAATTCCGAGCTGTGCGAACATATAGAGAAGTTCTCTGATTGTGCTAGGTAAATGGGAGTAGCTTCCTATGGCCATATGGTAAGACTGCCTCCCAAAAGACTGAGCAATCGAATGTTCATCTTCTGGCAGAACAAGAAGATTCGTACCACTTGGCTGACACAAACGGTTTTTGTTTTTGTTTTTTTTGCTAGGGGCTTTAAGTCGCAGCGACACAGATAGGTCTTATGGCGACGATGGGATAGGAAAGGCCTAGGAGTTGGAAGGAAGCGACCGTGAATTAAGGTACAGCCTCAGCATTTGTCTGGTGTGAAAATGGGAAACCACGGAAAACATCTTCAGGGCTGCCGACAGTGGGGTACTAACCCACTTTTAATGCTATTTATTCGGGGCGTTGATCTAGAAATATCTTTTGCCCCTACTTTGCACCATATGTTATGAACCCAGATGCGGAAGTGTAAAGTGTTGAATGTGAGGAAAGGAACATTAAGGACGACACAAACATCCAGTTCCCAGGCCAGGGATATTAACCACGCACAGTTAAAAACCTCTGACCGGGGCCGCCGGGTGACAGGCGAACGCGTTACCCCCTACACCGCGGGGCCGGACTTCGAACCCACTATTTCTCGAATGCAAGCTCATAGCTGCGCGTCCCTAAACGCAGCCGTTTCACGCCATTTTTGTCACTAATTTTTGCATTTCAGACTTCGTTGGAGGTTTTTGTCAAAACACTTCCTGTCTTAAACTCTTGCGCACCGGGTGAGTTGGTCGTGCGGTTAGAAAACATAAACGCACGGCGCTGACAGAAACTGTGAAGGACATTGAAGAACTAGGAATATCAGATCTTCCAGATAGACATACCCTGAAAGAAGTCCATGCATTTAAAAAAAACGGAAAGAATGTACCCCCTGGACAGACGAGAGAAGGAGTCAGCTCGGCAGAAAATGCGAGAATACTGGGCGAAGATCAAAGTCCAACAGTTGAACAAGCGTGGTCCAAAGTATGCCCATTCGAACCAAGAATAAGAAACAAGTATATGGCAAAAGAAAATAAGTGAAAATAAACTAAGCACTGATTCAACTAACGAAGGGCGGGATACATGTTGTCCTAATTATACAGGATGGGCAAAATAAAGCAGACACGAAAAAAAAAAAAAAAATTATAAGACTGACGTAGAACTGACTCTTCTTGTTAATGATCAGGAGAATTGCCCACTACAGGAAATGCTCAAAACCGTGATTTCGATGCACCAATCGGTTGTTGTCCCATGTCTGAGAGTGCACATCTCCCCAGTACGTGGTTGTGTCGTTGCGTGTGAGTGAGTAAGAGGAGTAGACGTGTTGAGTGACCTGTTGAATGTAACATAAAATGTTCCTCGCGAGAAAGCAGTACGTGTCCATTGTCGTGTGTTATATGAAGCATGGTTCGTGAAAAACCTGTGCGGAACTGTTTGCGCAAGAGTTTTTTTTAAGTGTGTTTTGCGTCGCACCGTCTTATGGCGACGTTGGGATAGGAAAGGCCTAGAAGTGGGAAGGAAGCAGCCGTGGCCTTAATTATGGTACAGCCCCAGCATTTGCCTGGTGTGAAGATGGGAAACCACGGAAAACCATATGCAGGGCTGCCGACAGTGGGGTTCGAACCCACTATCTTCCGGATGCAAGCTCACAGCACGCGGTCCTAACCGCACGGCCAACTTACCCGGTGCGTAAGAGTGTTTTGACAAAAACCTCCAACGAAGTCTGAAATGCCAAAATGGCGTGAAACGGGCTCTATAGCGAATAAAAGCCATCAATATTCGAAAAGAGTTCGAACACCAGAAAACATTGCTCGAGTGAAGGAAAGACTGGAACGAAGTTCGAAGAAATTGCAACGCCATTTATCTGTGCAAGTGAGAATTAAGAGATCTTCGTGTCGAAACATTATCGAAAAGGACCTGCATCTGTGTCCGGTGGTTTCTGAGTGAAGGAGTCAAGACTTTCGGATTCTCAGTTTTACATTTCTTCAGATGTGGTCATTTCCAACACCTTCTGTGATGTTCATTAGCAAGGCTCAGTTTATTGTAAATATTTTCTGGGTCAGTTTTGTTTCGCCCACCCGCTTTAAGACTGTTCAACATGTAGAAGAGAAAATGTGACAATATGGAGAATGGTTATAAACATGTTTTAGGCTTAATTATAATGTTCACCGAGCTCGATAGCTGCAATCGCTTTAGTGCGGCCAGTATCCAGTATTCGGGAGATAGTGTGTTCGAACCCCACTGATGGCAGCCCTAAAGATGGTTTTCCGTGCTTTCCCATTTTCACACTAGGCAAATTCTGGGGCGGTACCTTAATTAAGGCCACGGCCGCTTCGTTCCCATTCCTAACCCTTTCCTCTCCCATCGTCGCCATAAGACCTATCTGTGTCGATGCGACGTAAAGCAGCTTGCAAAAAAAAAAAATATATATATATAATGTTCAATGTAGTAACAAACTACCTGCAGTAAGGAAACTCAAATGCACGTATCATAAAGAAAAGTGTGCCTCTGTAGTGTAGTGGTTAGCGTAATTAGCTGCCGCCGCCGAAGGCCCGGGTTCGATTCCCGGCTCTGCCACGAAATTTGATAAGTGGTACGAGGGTTAGAACGGGGTCCACTCAGCCTCGGGAGGTCAACTGATTATAGTGGGGTTCGATTCAATCCTCGGCCATCCTCGAAGTGGTTTTCCGTGGTTTTCCAATTCTCCTCCATGCAAATGCCGGGATGATACCTAACTTAAGGCCACGGCATATTCCTTCCCTCTTCCTTGTCCATCCCTTCCAATCTTCTCGTCCTCCCACAAGGGCTCAGTTTAGCATAGCAGGTGAAGTGCGCCATGGTGGGGTACTGGTCTTACTTCCCAGTTGTATCCCCCGACCCAAAATATCACGCACCAGGACACTGCCCTCGAGGCGGTAGAGGTGGAATCCCTCGTTGCGTACGAGGAAAAAACCGATCCTGAAGGGCAAATATATTAAGAAAGAAAGAAAGAAAGAAAGAAAGAAAGAAAGAAAGAAAGAAAGAAGGAAGAACTGGATTGCAATAAATGAATGGTATTTCCAAGTTCCAGGTGATCCGGAACTAGGAAATTCTATTCTATTCTATTCTATTCTATTCTATTCTATTCTATTCTATTCTATTCTATTCTATTCTATTCTGTTTAACTCGTGTAAAGCAGGGAGCACACTGCTTCCGTTCCGTTCAGTTCAATTGACCTCGGATATTTGGTTCACGTGTAATCAAATGTCCAGCCGCCTACTGCTTCAGTTCCGCACGGTTCAGCATTTCTCTCCCACCATCCGTTCAGTCGAGCTTGCCCTCAGAAGCAAAGTTGACGGAAGTCGGAAGACGGAAGGTAGACCCCACCTTGCGAGCCTCTGGCGAAGTGTTTTAATTGAGTTCAATGAGTATGATCAATGAAGAACTGCTGACTGAAGTTGTAAAATGACATCCTGATATCATGATATGGCAAGGAGAAGATCAAGCCAATCGGCAAGAAGTGATAATGATGCAGAAACTCTGTCCACGGTTTCTCTGCAAAGAAAGAGACTTACCTCTGTGGCCAAGGAGTTGAAAAAAATGTTTACTGACAAATATGCAAAAGTGGATAGAAAATCCGCGGATAGCCGACAAAAAGTTTTATGAAACCGTGGAATAAACAGTGAGATATTTTAGTCCTCTGCTACAAATTGAATTAAAATCTAAAATAACTACTCTAGTGACTGACTTGTAGTATTATACAATTCTAATTACTTTGATAATTAATGTTATTTGCTTTGCGTCCCACTAACTACTTTTACGGTCTTCGGAGACGCCGAGGTGCCGGAATTTAGTCCCGCAGGAGTTATTTTACGTTCCAGTAAATCTATCGACACGAGGCTGTCGTATCTGAACACCTTCAAATACCACCGGACTGAGCCAGGATCGAACCTGCCAAGTTGGGGTCAGAAGGCCAGCGTCTTAACCGTCTGAGCCACTCAGCCCGGCCTAATTACTTTGACCATGTAGTATTGTTAAATAAAATATGAAAGTAAATCAATAGTTACTTCATTGTTACTGCTGTCCGACTCGTTGGCTGAACGGTCAGCGTAATGGGCTTCGGTTCATAGGGACCCGGGTTCGATTCCCGGCCGGGTCGGGGATTTTAACCGTAATTGGTTCATTCATACGGCACGGGGGCTGGGTGTATGTGTTGTCTTCATCATCATTTCATCCTCATCACGACGCGCAGGTCGCCTACGAGTGTCAAGTAGAAAGACCTGCACCTGGCGAGCCGAAGCCGTCCTTGGATATCCCAGCACTAAAAGCCATACGACATTTCATTTTTTTCTTCATTGTTACTGCTAGTCGCTCAAAAGGTGAAATTGGTTTTCTGAAATTTGATTTTTTTTAGGTAGAACGCTTACAACACAAAAACTTGAGAGAATAATATTTTGAAATATTCAAGGAAGTTGTGGTCATCAAGTGGCAAGTCCGGAAAGTGAAGGTAATATTCACCACAGTGTTCCCTTTTAAAATGTATTTCATGTATACAAAATCTTCTTCTTATTCTTCTTCTTCTTCTTCGCAGTCTATAATTTCTCTGCCTTCGGACAAAGAGCTCGACATTACTACAGGCGCTGTTCCAAGCCGGGTTCACTGACAGCTTCCGAAAGAGACGGAAGGTATGTGCGGCAGACGAACTGATGCGAACTGATACGCGGGAAACTGAACTGAACTGAACCGAGCGGGACGGATGCAATGTGGTCCCTGCTTCAGAATGATAAAAATCCGAATCCATCTTCAGAACTGACGATGGTAGGACTCAACCCATCATCTTTTGAAAACATGTTTACAATTATACAGTCTGTACCGCGTAACCAATATGCCTAGGGTTTCATATATTGCAGTGCATACAAGATACTAACTGCTGTATTTATCAATGACGAGCCAGTTTTAGTTCATTTACAGGAATCGTATCTTCAGCCTCAATGGCATCTAACCGGGCTGATTGGATCAAATATGCAGAGCCTTTTGAACCCAAGTTAACAAATTCGCTCTAGGTTCAGTCTGGTGGTATATGGAGGTGCTGAAATCTCATGGCGGTAAATTTACTGCACGTAAATGAACTCCTGCGGGAATCTCTTAAAACCGTAAAAGTAGCTAAAGAAACGCAGAAATTTGGCTAAATGGTCAATGCAGTGGACCTCGTTTCAGATAAAGACGAAATTTTAGCCAAAATTCGAAACATCCAGATGGAAAAACAAGCATATAGTATGTGTACAGGGTCTCTCTTATAAAGCCAGACCGAGCGCACGCTGTTTGCACTCTGGGCTACGGTAGCTGCCTCAGCCGAACTTAAGTTGCGCGCGGCCGCCCTGCTTTATAAGCGTGTATACAATGTATATTATACAAGTTGCTTTACGTCGCACCGACACAGATAAGTCTTATGGTGACAATGGGAGAGGAAAGGCCTAGGTGTCGGAAGGAACCGGCCATGGCCTTAATTAAGGTACAGCCCGAGCAATAGCCCGGTGTGAAAATGGGAAAAGACAGGAAACCATCGATCTCTCGAATACTGTGATAAGGAATCTTGCCTTCTAAGGGCATCTATTACGACTGTCAGGTAAACAGCCAGATACGTAGGCTACAGTTTTGCAAACTAGAAGTTAAATATTTTCTTGCGTACTACCAACGGATTTTAACGACGGTATTGTAATGCGGAAGATGTAGTAACATTTTTATTGGGTTGGTAATAAGGTTACTGAAAATATAGTGAAATTTAGCGCGGTGGTATACATGTTCCCTGGTGTTTTCGTTTGTTTAGCTCTATTCCTGTTGAAATTGTATTACTAGAATCCAATATAGACCCTTATTAAGTTATAATGTGGAAGTTCAGGTCAAAAACAGAATTAGGACTGAAATCTACACATATGAAGAAATGTTAAAATTAATTAACTGTATAACGAAACTGAAACTGTTATAGAAAATAAAAAGACTGAAAATGTAAACTGGACGCAAAAGTTAATTTTCAGGTTATGTATCTTTTTTTTGTCTAGTAGGTACTATTTACGAGGATGCGCGTTACGGCAAAAGTAAAGTTTACATTCGTAATTAATGCACTGATGCAGCGTAGGATCATTAATTTTATTATCAACTAGCAAATGTACCCGTGCTTCGCTACGGTATTCTACATTGTATACGGATATCGACGTAAATACTGTGCGTGCAGCAAATGAGATTGTTTTAAAATTGCATGTCTCTTAGCCTTATCCGAGAAATAGCATGGGGAGGTCCCCATACGTTGTTTCCAATGTAAAGTGAGGGTTGCGGAGTTGTGATGATAACGCCAGGCTCACTTGCCTACTGCCATTCACAATCGAGTTGGCAAGTTTACATTATAATTGCAGGCCCCAATGCCTACTGCGCGGTCACAATCGATTTGGGGAGTTTTAGTTACAATGGCAGACCCATTTCCTACTTTCAGACAGGTTACAGTTGAGGAGTTTTTATTATAATACCAGGCAACTTCCCTACCACCAGTCAAAATTGAGTTGTGCAGTTATCATTATAATGACAGTCCCTTTTTACTGCTGCTAGCCAGCTTACTGCCAGTCACACAGAATTAGTGAGTTTCCATGAAAATAGCAGGCCACTATGCCTAATGCTAGTCAAATTTTAGATTGGAACATTTGTTGATAATGGCGGGCACCCTGGCCTAGAGCCAAACACAATAGAGTAGGGGACTTTCGAACAAAACTGCATGATCCCTTGCCTTCTGCAAGACAAATCGAAAAGTGAATTATTCATTAAAATGGTAGGCCCTCCTTACTAATGCCAGTTACACAGGAGTTGGAGAAGGACCCCATTCCTACTGCCAGCAGTCAAAGTCGGTGTAGGGAGTACTGATTACAATAGCAGACACATCCTTTCTCGATCGCTATAAATCGACATCAATGAATATATATACAGATGGACATACGAAAGTATATGAATGTTTACAATATTGCAGACCTTCATTTACAGATTAACTGCTGCTAAACGGTACGTCATATCGACAAAGGATTGTACCGTAATGCGCAGTATTTAGCGATCTAAATGGCTGGTCCTATGATATTTTCTCGCATCTAATCTATTCATGGGTCAGATTGAATCAAAAACGTTGAATAGGTTGAAATTTGTGTAAGAATATCTTACATTGCATTACTTTTCGGATAATTATGTGACATAGCATTTGGCTCACATATGGGTACTGGGTGGGCCAATGTTCGTGTAGAGTTTGATCATACTATCTTTCCTGTAAGTGATTGAAATGATGCACATGAGAAGAAAAGGTTTAGAAATTAATTTCCATTAAGGCAGGTAGATTTCCATAAAGTTTGGTTGTGTGTATTTTGAGGGAGTGCAAAATCACGGTTTCGGTTTCGTATAAACCCCCAATTAGTTCAGGGATTTAGAAACAATATTTGCCCTAAAACCTCCCCAAAGGACAGGTGGATTCTAAATATGAAGTTTGGTGGAAATATATCCAGTAGTTTTCAAGTTAGAGAAAGACAAACAGACCAAACAAACAAACAAACAAAGAAACAAACAAACAAACTAACTAACTAACAGACACCAAGGAAACCTACCCTTGGACAGATGGATGCTATATATAAAATTTGGTTCAAATATCTTGTTAGTTTTCAAGTTGTAAGAAGTACGCTTTACATGCACCCGCTCTTGC
The DNA here is from genome assembly GCF_040414725.1 of Anabrus simplex. Classification (NCBI taxonomy): domain Eukaryota; kingdom Metazoa; phylum Arthropoda; class Insecta; order Orthoptera; family Tettigoniidae; genus Anabrus; species Anabrus simplex. The sequence continues at coordinate 629,273,409 of NC_090265.1, read as the reverse complement.
GTTAAGTCCGCTGGGATTTGTACCGAAAAACGGTCCGTTAATGATATCTCCCTTACTAAATCCTGTTATCGAAATGATGCACATGAGAAAAAAAGGTTTAAAAATTAATTTTCATTAAGGCAGGTTGATTTCCATTAAGTTCGGTTGTGTATACTTTGAGGGAGTGCAAAATCACGGTTTCGGTTTCGTAAAAATCCCCACTCAGTTCAGGGATTTAGAAACGATACTTGCGCTAAAACCTACCCAAGGAGAGGTGGATTCTAAATATGAAGTTTGGTGGAAATATATATTTAGTAGTTTTCAAGCTGTAGAAGGACAGACAAACAGACAAAGAGACTAACAGACAAACAAACAGACAAACAGACACCAAAGCTAAAAATGATGCAGATGGTCATTATTACACCTGAAACGGATAACTGTACGGAAATTTCGCCAAAATAATCAGTGTACAGACACACAGTTTGCGCTAAAACCTACCCAAGGACAGGTGGATGCTAAATATGAAATTTGGTGGAAATATATCCACTAGTTTTCAAGTTATAGAAGGACAGACAAACAGACAAACAGACACCAAAGCTAAAAATGATGCAGATGGTAATTATTACACCTGAAACGGATAACTGTACCGAAATTTCGCCAAAATAATCAATGTACAGACACACGGTCGTTACGATTTTATTTATATAGATGACGGATAAGCATGAGCACGTTGAAAAGTGCAGACTTCCACTTCGAGATTCATATCTCCTAAACGGTGTATGATATTAAGAAACGGTTTGCGCCATCAGACGCCTCATTTATCTCTCTACATTCTTGTTTCTAAACCATTTCCTCGTATCTCCCATATTAAGGGGGTAAATTGAGTTCAAATTTTGAATAGGGTGAAATTTGGGTGCATTTTTAACATTTTACATTACATTTTGCCTACTTATGTATAAGCTAGAATCATGAAATTTGGTACACATATGTCCCTTAATCGTGCCCATGTGCGCACACAACGTGATGATCCTATCATTCTTATAAGTGTGTCAAACAATAAAATATACTTGTAAAAATCACCAAATTTACGAACAATCCAGAAATACGGCCAAATTTAACGTATAAGGGAGAGAGATACGACAAAATGTCACAAGAGCAAAGTTGTATATCACTCCGAATTGAAGGGACATTGTGCCAACCGTTTTGTGATACGACTTACCGTTTAGCCAAAAAATAGCTCAAAAGGAATGTCTGCACAGTCATTAAAATTGCCTACATATTTCGATATCCTTGGGGGTAAAAAGTGAAAAATTTGAACATCTTGGAATTTTCCCGTCGGTTAGAGACCAAAAGCTATAATTTCACCAAATTTCAATTGTCTACCTCGTCTCGCAGGTTGTGCCGCCATCCTGATTTGGGGGGATGGGGGATAAAAATGAGGAAATTACCGACAATTTTTAAGCCCACGAAACCTATAGGTTATCGTTTTGGATATAATATACGACTGTGTTCTTATACTGAGCCCAAAATTTGAGCCCCCCCAGCGTGCCCCCTTCAGGGAATTTTGAGAATTTCCGATTTTTCTAGGGATCCTGGGGTCATCAGTTTCCCTCGTACCAAGTTTCAAATTTCTGAGATTTCTGGAAGTGCCTCATTAATTCACGTCTTATTTCATTTTTAAATATTTATATATACATCGCTCCAGCCCGACTTGCTTTTATATATATAGATAGATGACGGATAAGCATGAGCACGTTGAAAAGTGCAGACTTCCACTTCGAGATTCATATCTCCTAAACGGTGTATGATATTAAGAAACGGTTTGCGCCATCAGACGCCTCATTTATCGCTCTACATTCTTGTTTCTAAACCATTTCCTCGTATCTCCCATATTAAGGGGGTAAATTGAGTTCAAATTTTGAATAGGGTGAAATTTGGGTGCATTTTTAACATTTTACATTACATTTTGCCTACTTATGTATAAGCTAGAATCATGAAATTTGGTACACATATGTCCCTTAACCGTGCCAATGTGCGCACACAACGTGATGATCCTATCATTCTTATAAGTGTGTCAAACAATAAAATATACTTGTAAAAATCACCAAATTTACGAACAATCCAGAAATACGGCCAAATTTAACGTATAAGAGAGAGAGATACGACAAAATGTCACAGGAGCAAAGTTGTAGATCACTCCGAATTGAAGAGACATTGTGCCATCCGTTTTGTGATACGACTTACCGTTTAGCCGAAAAATAGCTCAAAAGGAATGTCTGCACATTCATTAAAATTGCCTACATATTTCGATATCCTTGGGGGTAAAAAGTGAAAAATTTGAACATCTTGGAATTTTCCCGTCGGTTAGAGACCAAAAGCTATAATTTCACCAAATTTCGATTGTCTACCTCGTCTCGCAGGTTGTGCCGCCATCTTGATTTGGGGGGATGGGGGATAAAAATGAGGAAATTCCCGACAATTTTTAAGCCCACGAAACCTATAGGTTATCGTTTTGGATATACTATACGACTGTGTTCTTATACTGAGCCCAAAATTTGAGCCCCCCCAGCGTGCCCCCTTCAGGGAATTTTGAGAATTTCCGATTTTTCTAGGGATCCTGGGGTCATCAGTTTCCCTCGTACCAAGTTTCAAATTTCTGAGATTTCTGGAAGTGCCTCATTAATTCACGTCTTTTTTCATTTTTAAATATTTATATATACATCGCTCCAGCCCGACTTGCTTTTATATATATAGATGACGGATAAGCACGAGCACGTTGAAAAGTGCAGACTTCCACTTCGAGATTCATATCTCCTAAACGGTGTATGATATTAAGAAACGGTTTGCGCCATCAGACGCCTCATTTATCGCTCTACATGTTTGTTTCTAAACCATTTCCTCGTATCTCCCATATTAAGGGGGTAAATTGAGTTCAAATTTTGAATAGGGTGAAATTTGGGTGCATTTTTAACATTTTACATTACATTTTGCCTACTTATATATAAGCTAGAATCATGAAATTTGGTACACATATGTCCCTTAATCGTGCCAATGTGCGCACACAACGTGATGATCCTATCATTCTTATAAGTATGTCAAACAATAAAATATACTTGTAAAAATCACCAAATTTACGAACAATCCAGAAATACGGCCAAATTTAACGTATAAGGGAGAGAGATACGACAAAATGTCACAGGAGCAAAGTTGTATATCACTCCGAATTGAAGGGACATTGTGCCATCCGTTTTGTGATACGACTTACCGTTTAGCCAAGAAATAGCTCAAAAGGAATGTCTGCACAGTCATTAAAATTGCCTACATATTTCGATATCCTTGGGGGTAAAAAGTGAAAAATTTGAACATCTTGGAATTTTCCCGTCGGTTAGAGACCAAAAGCTATAATTTCACCAAATTTCAATTGTCTACCTCGTCTCGCAGGTTGGGCCGCCATCTTGATTTGGGGGGATGGGGGATAAAAATGAGGAAATTCCCGACAATTTTTAAGCCCACGAAACCTATAGGTTATCGTTTTGGATATACTATACGACTGTGTTCTTATACTGAGCCCAAAATTTGAGCCCCCCCCAGCGTGCCCCCTTCAGGGAATTTTGAGAATTTCCGATTTTTCTAGGGATCCTGGGGTCATCAGTTTCCCTCGTACCAAGTTTCAAATTTCTGAGATTTCTGGAAGTGCCTCATTAATTCACGTCTTTTTTCATTTTTAAATATTTATATATACATCGCTCCAGCCCGACTTGCTTTTATATATATAGATGACGGATAAGCACGAGCACGTTGAAAAGTGCAGACTTCCACTTCGAGATTCATATCTCCTAAACGGTGTATGATATTAAGAAACGGTTTGCGCCATCAGACGCCTCATTTATCGCTCTACATTCTTGTTTCTAAACCATTTCCTCGTATCTCCCATATTAAGGGGGTAAATTGAGTTCAAATTTTGAATAGGGTGAAATTTGGGTGCATTTTTAACATTTTACATTACATTTTGCCTACTTATGTATAAGCTAGAATCATGAAATTTGGTACACATATGTCCCTTAACCGTGCCAATGTGCGCACACAACGTGATGATCCTATCATTCTTATAAGTGTGTCAAACAATAAAATATACTTGTAAAAATCACCAAATTTACGAACAATCCAGAAATACGGCCAAATTTAACGTATAAGAGAGAGAGATACGACAAAATGTTACAGGAGCAAAGTTGTAGATCACTCCGAATTGAAGAGACATTGTGCCATCCGTTTTGTGATACGACTTACCGTTTAGCCGAAAAATAGCTCAAAAGGAATGTCTGCACATTCATTAAAATTGCCTACATATTTCGATATCCTTGGGGGTAAAAAGTGAAAAATTTGAACATCTTGGAATTTTCCCGTCGGTTAGAGACCAAAAGCTATAATTTCACCAAATTTCGATTGTCTACCTCGTCTCGCAGGTTGTGCCGCCATCTTGATTTGGGGGGATGGGGGATAAAAATGAGGAAATTCCCGACAATTTTTAAGCCCACGAAACCTATAGGTTATCGTTTTGGATATACTATACGACTGTGTTCTTATACTGAGCCCAAAATTTGAGCCCCCCCAGCGTGCCCCCTTCAGGGAATTTTGAGAATTTCCGATTTTTCTAGGGATCCTGGGGTCATCAGTTTCCCTCGTACCAAGTTTCAAATTTCTGAGATTTCTGGAAGTGCCTCATTAATTCACGTCTTTTTTCATTTTTAAATATTTATATATACATCGCTCCAGCCCGACTTGCTTTTATATATATAGATTCAATTTATTCTTTGCTCATTGAGTAAGTAGGCTAGTTAGTTTCTTCCTTTTCAATACAATGTAAGAATAGTAACTGGCGAGCATTTATCTCACTTTAGTGTGAATACTTAGTAGCAAGTTGTTATAAAGAAATATAACCTCCTTAAGATCCTCATTCGACGGACGAATCGCCATGAACAACGTCGTATACCTTACTCCATATGTGCGTCACGGATAGATTTGGAATAGAACCCACGCTTTTGACACGCATTCTAATGATTAGGAAATGTGTACTATCACCTCTAGTACCCTACCGACTAACATTTAGAAGGTAAAAACAGGTAAGACTATTGGGACTCGAATCCACGAAAAACTGCATAGCAGTAGACGATTTATTGTACACAATATGACTTAGTATCTAAATTACAGTGGCAACTACGTTATATGAACTCCAATGAACATGGCGGTACTTATATCTAAACTACAGTATATTCTACAATTTTATCTAACCTACTGTACTATAATATTAATATAACATATCAAAGTATTTTTCTAAAATCTAAAGAGCCTTATATGAATATGGTGAAAAAACACATGACAATGTAAAATGACAAAAGAAATAAAGCAATTTACGTACAAGCATAACATTAAAGAACTTCACCTTCTTAGATTTCCTCTATTTTTATGACTTCATACAATTGGGCGACGAAGTTCAGTTAGAAACTCGCGCATTGGCAGACTGAAGTCAAGGCCATTATTTTTCTGAATGGCACTGTTGAAGATACTACAGAGCTTGTTCACTGGAGAGTTTATCATGCGCACACGTCCTGGTATTTTCATTTTAAAATGTTAGCATATTTCTAGAATTGAAGCGAGATAGCGGTACATGGAAATTTAAGAGGAGACAGTGGGAAATGTGGGAAACTGGGAGTGAAATTTCTAGATTCTAATGGGTGGGTAGGAGATAGGGATCTGCGCTCAGATGGCCTTCATTTAAACCGCAGTGGTACGTATAAGTTAGGAAATTTGTTTGGAAGGGTAATAGGGAGGTACATTCAGGGAAACGGGATGGCCTAGGGAGCGGTGATAAGGGAACAGGGAACTGGAAACCAAGTAGGGATGACATAAAATTGTTAGTGTTGAACTGTAGAAGTATTGTAAAGAAAGGAATAGAATTAAGTAATTTAATAGATATATATTTACCAGATGTTGTAATAGGAGTTGAATCATGGCTGAGAAATGATATAATGGATGCAGAAATTTTCTCACCGCACTGGAGTGTGTATCGTAGAGATAGGATAGAAATGGTGGGAAGGGGAGTATTCATTCTGGTGAAAGAAGAATTTGTAAGCTACGAAAAAGTCAAAGATGAGACACATGGAATTCTAGGTGTAAGGCTCATTTCTAAAGATGATAGGCAACTTGATATATTTGGAGTGTACAGATCGGGAAAAGGTAGCACTGACGCGGATTCGGAATTATTTGATAGGATAGTCAGCTATGTGGGAAACGACATGGAAAGAAATGTGATTGTATCAGGAGATCTGAATTTGCCAGATGTCAATTGGGAAGGAAATGCGAACGACAGGAAGCATGACCAACAAATGGCAAATAAGTTAATATGAAAAGGACAGCTGATTCAGAAAGTGATGGAACCAACCAGAGGGAAAAATATCCTGGACGTGGTGCTGATAAAACCAGATGAGCTCTATAGGGAAACTGAAGTAATAGATGGTATTAGTGATCATGAAGCTGTTTTTGTGGCAGTTAAAAATAAATGCGATAGAAAGGAAGGTCTTAAAAGTAGAACTATTAGGCAGTACCATATGGCTGATAAAGCAGGCATGAGGCAGTTTCTAAAAAGTAACTATGATCGGTGGAAAACGGTAAATAAAAATGTAAACAAACTCTGGGATGGGTTTAAAGAAATTGTTGAGGAATGGGAAAGCAGGTTTGTACCTTTAAGGGTGGTAAGGAATGGTAAAGACCCACCTTATTATAATAGAGAAATAAAGAGACTAAGAAGGAGGTGCAGACTGGAAAGAAATAGAGTTAGAAATGGCTGTGGAAGTAAGGAGAAATTGAAGGAACTTACTAGAAAATTGAATCTAGCAAAGAAGGCAGCTAAGGATAACATGATGGCAAGCATAATTGGCAGTCATACAAATTTTAGTAAAAAATGGAAGGGTATGTATAGGTATTTTAAGACAGAAACAGGTTCCAAGAAGGACATTCCAGGAATAATTAATGAACAGGGGGAGTGTGTATGTGAGGATCTTCAAAAGGCAGAAGTATTCAGTCAGCAGTATGTAAAGATTGTTGGTTACAAGGATAATGTCCAGATGGAGGAGGAGACTAAGGCCAAGGAAGTATTAAAATTTGCATATGATAACAATGACATTTACAATAAGATACAAAAGTTGAAAACTAGAAAAGCGGCTGGAATTGATCAGATTTCTGGGAATATACTAAAGACAATGGGTTGGGATATAGTACCATATCTGAAGTACTTATTTGATTATTGTTTGGTCAGAGGAGCTATACCGGATGAATGGAGAGTTGCTATAGTAAGCCCTGTGTATAAAGGAAAGGGTGATAGATATAAAGCTGAAAATTACTGGCCAGTAAGTTTGACGTGCATTGTATGTAAGCTTTGGGAAGCCATTCTTTCTGATTATATTAGACATGTTTGTGAAATTAATAACTGGTTCGATAGAAGGCAGTTCGGTTTTAGGAAAGGTTATTCCACTGAAGCTCAACTTGTAGGATTCCAGCAAGATATAGCAGATATCTTGGATTCTGGAGGTCAAATGGACTGTATCGCGATTGACCTGTCTAAAGCATTTGATAGGGTGGATCATGGGAGACTACTGGCAAAAATGAGTGTAATTGGACTAGACAAAAGAGTGACTGAATGGGTTGCTATATTTCTAGAAAATAGATCTCAGAGAATTAGAGTAGGTGAAGCTTTATCTGACCCTGTAATAATTAAGAGGCTATTCCTCAAGGCAGTATTATCGGGCCTTTATGTTTTCTTATATATATAAATGATATATGTAAAGGAGTGGAATCGGAGGTAAGGCTTTTTGCGGATGATGGTATTCTCTATAGAGTGATGAATTACGGCCAAGATGGCGGCTGGAGGAGACACGCGCAAGCTTAGTGCTGCTGCAGTTTGTGTTGTTTGTGTGGTAATAATCAGAGTTGTTGCGCTTTACGGTTCTCTGCACGGGTCTATTCGAGTTAAGGAATCGGTGTGTGCAAGTGAAAAAGTGAGTTCTCCTTTTGCATGGCTACTAGCAGAGAGAAACTATTACATTCCGGCGTTCTCTCTGACTGGATGCGCCATTTTCTAGACTTATAGGCGCCTCCCTACTAGCTCGGAGCCGAACAAGCCTAGGCCTGGTCGCTCAGCGATTAGGGGCTTGCTTTGCCTCCTACTACTGGCTGGAGATGTCCACTTAAACCCCGGTCCCACCACTTGTGAAATGAAAACAGACATAAACATCTATTGTCAGAATGTGCAAAGCCTAAACAATAAGTTGTCTGATTGTGAACTATCCCTGCCAGACTTAAGAGAAGTTGACGTGATCGGACTTACTGAAACATGGCTCTCTTGGGCTAGTGACAGTGAACTACCACTCAGTGCTAATTACAGCATATTCCGTCGTGATCGCGCTACTCTAGGTGGTGGAGTGTTGCTAGCAGTGAACAGTGCTTTACCATGTAAACGAAGGACAGATCTCGAACAGAACTGTGAGTTAGTGTGGGTGGAGCTACTCTTTCCTCGACGCCCTGTACTTGTGGGATGTTACTACAGACCACCAAACAGCCAATTCAGTGACCTTGAGCAGTGCCTGGACTCAGTCATTGCAGCTCTCCCTCATGGTGAAGTGATTTTAATGGGCGACTTTAACTTGTCTATAAAGTGGTCTTCTCCAACTACCGGACTGTCAGCTAACAACTGTGACACATACTTTATAGACAGTTTTATTAATGGCCTCGGACTGAAACAGTTTAATATGTACCCAACCCGTGGACCCAACACCCTGGACTTCATACTCTCCTCATTAGAACTTAAAACAATAACCCCAGGCAGAAACCTTTTCCTGTGCGACCACCAGTCCCTCGATGCTACGTTCCTCCTTCCACACCCCTCCTCAAAGCCTCACAGCAGGACATCCTACCGCCCTACCTACATCTGGCGCCGTGCCGACTGGCCTGCAATGTGTCGTGCCCTGGAATGCCTTCCCTGGAGTCTGCTCGAAATAGCTGATATCGAATCGGCTCTTGACCTGCTGTACGACTGGCTGCAAGCTGCAATTAAAGACTTCGTACCTGCACAACGGGATACTACTAGCAAACATCAACACTGGATATCACAAGAGACCAGACTGTTATTATTTAATAAGAAGAGAGCTTGGCGCCTGTGGAAAGACTTCCCTAACCCACACACTCACAATACCTTCGTTAAAATCCGCCGCCACGCGAGGTTATGGTCAGAAGAGACTACAAAACACACGTAGACACTGTCACTGAAAACGTCCGCAGCAATCCCAAGCGCTACTGGAGTCTCATTAACACACGGAGAAGGACGGAGCGGATTCCTGTCAGCGTGAACCACAACGATACAACAGCGGATGGCGCCGATCGCAATGAACTGTTCAACAGGTATTTCTTCTCAAACTTCTCCCCTCCCTTACAAAACCAACCGCTCCCTCCCGTTGGTACGGCTTCAAACAGAACCCTATCAAGCATAACTACCACACCAAGTGAAGTTCATAACCTTCTTCAAACTCTTCGTACCAACAAAGCTACCGGTGCCGACACTATAGGTCCTCTTTTCCTAAAAAATACTGCCAGCACTCTTTGCGTCCCTCTCTCTAAATTATTTAACAGATGTTTTGCCGCGAGCTATTTTCCTATTACCTGGAAACAGGCAAATATTGTTCCACTTCTCAAATCAGGCAACAAATTTAATGTTTCATCTTACCGACCAATCTCTATTCTCCCCACACTATCCTTTATCTTTGAAAAAATTATACACCAGCGTCTCCTCGCATTCACTTTGCCGTATATCTCAACCAAGCAGCATGGTTTTCTACCAGGTGGCTCTTGTCTAACAAACCTGGCCACTCTGCATAGCTTTGCATCACACGCCATTGCAGCTAAATCACAGCTGGATATCTGCTACGTAGACATTTCGAAAGCTTTCGATTCTGTTGACCATACTCTGTTGCTCCATAAACTCTCCGAACGATTTAATATACATGGCAGTCAACTGACCCTTCTTGCTGGCTTCCTACATAACCGTTGGCAGAGAGTGGTAATATCAGGCACTTCATCCTCATGGTTACCAGTCACCTCCGGTGTCCCACAAGGCAGTACTCTTGGCCCCTTGCTGTTTTCTTTGTTTATGGACGATCTGCCGTCCGAACTCAACGAAACAGCGAATACCCTACTCTTTGCTGATGACTGCAAGATATTTAGGGAGATCAGGAATCCAGCAGATGCAGCTCTGCTACAGTCATCGCTTAATGCCCTCTCGAACTGGTGCCGTACTTGGAAACTTATCCCCAATCCACAAAAATGCAGCCACATGACCATAACACTGCGTAAATCTCCTCTACCGACATCATATTGCCTACTCGACAAGCCCATCACCGTCGTTACGCAACAGCGTGACCTAGGTGTAATATTCGATACAAAATTACAATGTAAGACCCATATAGAAACATATACAACCAAGGGTATGAAATTACTAGGCATTCTCTATCGCTTCACAGAAGTTTCTGACCCCGTTGCTCTTCGCCACTTCTTCCTCACGATCGTTCAACCTCTCTTAAACTACTGCTCTCCGATTTGGACAACAGCCGCCCCCTCCAATACCAAGCAGTTAGACAGAGCAGTGTCCTTCTTTGCTGCAATTGTAAGGAACAGAAACCCCAAGCTCAGAAATCTGTCTACGCAGCAGATATTAATGGCAATTAATGTGTCACCGCTGCACATCAGGCGACAGGTAGCTGACCTGAGTTTCCTCCACGAGATCTTAAATGGACATTACCGCTCGGAACATCTTGTTTCTCTCTTCTCTCTCCGCGTTCCTTCCCGCTCCACCAGAACCAAAGAACTTCTCCACATTCCCCACACTCAGCACTCAATACTTCAACGATCTTTCCTAATCCGCCTCCCAACACTCTTTAACAATATTAATAGGAGACAAGAGCTTGATATATCATCAAATAAAAGTGTATTCGAGAGGTGTGTAAATAGTATCTTAAAGATAAGTTGATGTGAAGGGATTATACCGCCATCTTGACCCACGACGACTTGGCTATGAACATCGACATTCTCATGGTTTTCGATTTGGACAGTTATTAGTAGGATGTGTACCTGATCTTGTTATATTTTGTTATGTTTGTTATATTTTATTATGAAAGTTTAAGTTTGTTAAATAGTCTGTTGACAGTGCAAGTGAAATTTGCTCAGTGTAGCTGTATCTTGTGCTTCGTGAATAAATAAATAAATAATAAATAAATAAGTTACACGATTGTGAGCAACTGCAACGTGACCTCGAAAATGTTGTGAGATGGACAGCAGGCAATGGTATGTTGATAAACGGGGTTAAAAGTCAGGTTGTGAGTTTCACAAATAGGAAAAGTCCTCTCAGTTTTAATTACTGCGTTGATGGAGTGGAAGTTCCTTTTGGGGATCATTGTAGGTATCTGGGTGTTGCTATACGGAAAGATCTTCATTGGGGTAATCACATAAATGGGATTGTAAATAAAGGGTACAGATCTCTACACATGGTTATGAGGGTGTTTAGGGATTGTAGTAAGGATGTAAAGGAGAGGGCATATAAGTCTCTGGTAAGACCCCAACTAGAGTATGGTTCCAGTGTATGGGACCCTCACCAGGATTACCTGATTCAAGAACTGGAAAAAATCCAAAGAAAAGCAGCTCGATTTGTTCTGGGTGATTTCCGACAAAAGAGTAGCGTTACAAAAATGTTGCAAAGTTTGGTTTGGGAAGAACTGAGAGAAAGAAGAAGAGCTGCTCGACTAAGTGGTATGTTCCGAGCTGTCAGCGGAGAGATAGCGTGGAATGACATTAGTAGACGAATAAGTTTGCGTGGCGTTTATAAAAGTAGGAAAGATCACAATATGAAGATAAAGTTGGAATTCAAGAGGCCAAACTGGGGCAAATATTCAATTATAGGAAGGGGAGTTAGGGATTGGAATAACTTACCAAGGGGGACGTTCAATAAATTTCCAATTTGAAATCATTTAGGAAAAGGCTAGGAAAGCAACAGATAGGGAATCTGCCACCTGGGCGACTGCCCTAAATGCAGATCAGTATTCATTGAAAATCATTCAGGATTATCAATAGCATAGCTTACAATTCTAAAAAGAAATTTTACTGCATCCTTCCGTCTGCAGATTCTAAACTCTCCACACCAAAATTTAAAAGGATGTCACTATAGGGTACCATACGCGGATAGTAGCCAGTTTTTAATAATGTAAGTATTTTAAACATCTCTTCTGTAATTATTAAGTTTCATATATATATGATTGATACCTAGGGCTCCAAACGATGCTCCCATATTCTATGTTTGGTCTTACTATGGTACTGAACAGATGAATGCAAGTTTTTGGAAGGTTTTATATTCCTTATAATGGATCCTGGGGTCTTGTATGATTCAGCTACTACATTCAGTAACCTATATGCGAATTGTAAGTAAGCTCGTGGTCGAATATAACCACGAAGTCTTTCATCTCGCAAACCGATCGTAAATCACTGTCACCTAGCTTATAAATATAGTGGACGGGAGTTTTCCTTCTACTGAACGACATCGATACACATTTTTCTGCATATAAGTATAGTTTATTTTCAGACGACCACTCCAATACACTTTTAAAGTCTAGCTGAAGCTGTCTGTAGTCATTTATGTTTTCAATGGCTTTGAATAATTTGAAATCGTCCGCGTGTAACAGACAGCTGGAATATTTCACTTGTTCAAGCAAATCATTGATAAACGCAAGAAAAATTAGAGGGCCTAAATTTGACCCCTGAATTATTCCTGAATTTACACGGTGTTACCGGGAGAAGTGTTTCTGAAAAAGAAACGGACTGCTTTGTATCAGCGAGATAGGAACTGAAAAGGTGCAATAGTTGTTTTGAGAAACCGAACAGGTTTAACTTACTTAGTAGGGCATCCTGAGTAATTTTATCGAAAGCTATTGCAAAGTCTGTAAACAGTACATCCATTTGTCCACACGTGTCAAGTTCTGTAGATACTCGCTGAGTGAATTTAACCAAGTTTGTGACTGTGGAACGTCCGGAAAGGAAACCATGCTGTCTGTCTGACATAAGAGTTCTTAAATATGTTGTTAGTCGATTACATAAATTCAAACCATTTTGCTACCGCGGATAATACAGAAATACGCCGATAGTTGTTTATCAATGTGGGATCCCCTGATTTAAGTATGGGGCACCCTCAGACGGATGTTTTAATAATCAGATTATAAGGAAATATAATTGGATGCCTAAGAACATCTGAACAAAACTTTTATCATCTTATTTATTATATAAGTCTATCACGTTTTCAAGCATTTCTAAACACACACTGACGTTAATATACGTAAAGCGGCATTCTCGTGGAATCGTGTATCAATCATAATAACCGCACCCCACCAAGGGCTCATATGAAATGCGTTCATGATGGTCATATATTCATTATTATATACTCTATTGAGAACTAAAGAAATAAAAGAATCTCTGAAATCGCTTAGTGCATGTGTCAGATGATTAGTGTGGAGTCTGCATATTCTGCGTGTATTGTAGTATCTTGCTTGATGCGATCTGGAAGCGCCTCACACTTCATAAAACACAAGGGACGCTGTGAAATGTGAAAAATTGAATATATTTCCTTTCTTCTTTTTGTACGTATATGTGCGGCGTGCTTTACATTGCACAGCACCGTGTGTATCTGGTACCAGGCGACCTATTTAAAGTTATCACGAAATAGAGAAAAATGTTAAATGATATTTAACTCCTTGGCTGAATGGTCAGTGTACTGCCCTTCGATTCAGAGGGCCCCGGGTTTGATTCTCGGCCGAGTCGAAAATTTTAATCGCTTCTGATTTATAATTTGGCTCGGGGACTGGGTGTTTGTGTTTTTCCCAACACTCTCCTCCTCATCTACATAAAACACATCACACTACCAACCACCAAGGAAGACGCAATAGTGATTACTTCTTTCTTTCTTAATCCGCTTACCCTCCAGGGTTGGTTTTTCCCACGGACTCAGCGAGGGATCCCACCTCTACCGCCTCTAGGGCAGTGTGCTGGAGAGTGAGACTTTGGGTCGGGGATACAACTTGGGAGTAGGACCAGTAACTCGCCCAGGCGGCCTCACCTGGTACGCTGAAGAGGGACCTTGTGGACGATGGGAACATTGGAAGGGATAGAGAATGAAGAGGGGAAGGGAGCGGCCGTGGCCTCAAGTTAGGTACCATCCCGGCATTTGCCTGGAGGAGAAGTGGGAAACCATGGAAAACCACTTCGAGCATGGCTGAGATGGGAATCGAACCCCGTCTATTCAGTTGACCTCCCGAGGCTGAGTGGACCCCGTTCCAGCCCTCGTACCACTTTTCAAATTTTGTGGCAGAGTCGGGAATCGAACCCGGGCCTCCGGGAGGGGGGGAACTGATCACTCTAAACACTACACCACAGAGGCGGACAATAGTGGTTACATCCCACCATATAGTGTTTGCGTCAGGAAGTGCATCGGGCCGTAAAACAGGGCCGAATCCACACGTTCGCACTTTTGACCCCACATGTGTGGGAAAAACGATAGAAGTAGTAGAAGAAGAGGAAGAAGTTAAATGATGTTTAACGCAGTGAATTTGTATTTAATATAAGTTTTAAAATGTGATGAATGATATGTTTTATGGAATCTATCATAGATCCCTGATATCCCTGATATCCTTCTTCTTCTTTCTGGTTTTCTGCTATTTACCTGGGATAGCACTTTGTATGGACTTGGCCAAGTTTTACGGCTGGATGGCTCCCCTGTCGCCAACCCCATGTCGAGCGATATATTCATTATTGTGTTTATGTGGTGGTTTGTCGTGTGATGAGTTGTATGAAAATGGAGATGTGTATGGAGACGAACACAAAGCCAAGTCCCTGAGCAAGAGGAATTATCCGAACGTGGTGAAAATCTCGACCCAGCCGGAAACCGAACCCAGAACAGAAGGCCACTATGCTGGTCATTCAGCTAAGGACTTGGCCTAGCATAGGTCCTAGGTAACGCCTGATAAAAAGTGAACTACCAGGCTGACTAAAGCCATGTTTGCAAAATTCAAAAAAAAAAAAAAAAACATGGGTACGTTACTTGATCACGAGAGAAAAAATGTAGAAACACGGAAGAATCGCATGGACCTTGCAGATTACGTCACCAATGAGTACCAGGTTGATGATTCAATATCTAAACCTGGACAATGACGACTTACGAGGGCTGAAAGGAAAAGTAGTAGCAACATTTGCATATATACGAAACCATTTGTTGTAAAAACTCCATACCTCTACAGGATTCAATTATGCAATAACTATGTTGCACCCGTTGCTAGAAATGTGGAAGGCGCAGCATGCCATTAGCAGTGCCCTCTTTGTCGATGTCTGCAATGGAGCGCACTTACTCCTTGAAGTATGGCCCACCTCCACCGTGCCAACCGTGCCAACCGTGCCTTGGAGAATCCACCCTATTGACCGGAGAACCTTAGACCTTTGTGACTCCTCTCGTAGTGTCTATCAATTTTCAACATGTCTTATTATTATTATTATTATTATTATTATTATTATTATTATTATTATTATTATTATTATTATTATTATTATTATTATTACAAAAGTATGATAACATTGTTCCCAAACAGGGCAAAGAGTAGGTTGGACCGCAGAACATTTTAACGTATAAAAGTAGTCCCCACTTGCAAATAAATTGTGGGAGAAACGCTGGCTTAAATCATAGTAGAGAAGTCTTTATATTGGTGTTTTTCTTTACAGTCTTAGATTTGCCTGGTGTGAAAATGGGAAATTAGGGAAAACCATCTTCAGGTTTGGTTACAATGGGATTCGAACCCACTATCTCCTGAAAGCAAGCTGATAGCTACGTGACCTAAACCGTGCAGCAACTTTCTCGGTATATTGGAGATCAGATGAATATATATCCTAATATGGAAAAAACAAAACAAATCTGTTCACAAACAAACTAAACAAATAATTCATTAGTATGTATTATTTTAACTCTCGAAAAGAAAGCGGAACATTCTCATCAAGACATATTCAGTTCAAATATCGGGATATGCATGAAGGATTTTTGAATGAAAAGTCACGTACTTGTGATTCAGATTCCACGTCAAATTGTAGGTCCCTTGCCGATGGTGTTCATATTAGCAGTCACGCAAAACTACAGGCTTGCTTGTGTGCTTCAGTTCTCTCGAAAATGCCTACCTATGAAGCGTAATCTAAATGACAATCATTACTCTGTCTTTCAGGAAGCTGGATGCACATTTCCTTTATGTTTCGGCAATTATTTAAAAGAATTTATGAGTACTACAACTGGCCTGGCTTCACTTCCGAAACCGCGATGACAAATGACAACACGGAACAGCACTTTCAGGCACAAGAAATGTATTTTGTATGGCCTCCGTTATGTATATGAACACAAACATAACACACGTTGGTTAAATCCAAGCCGTTCTTCATGACAAAACAATGCAAATGAAATATGTTGTAATGCTTAGTTCCTTATGGCGATACTAACGAGGTATTAATACCAGCAGACGTTGTAATATATTTTAAACAACGTGAGTTATATGGGAATTAATTCACGAGGCTGAACGTGACAGCGCTGCTCATGAATTAGACCGACAATAATTATGAACGTGGACAGTGCTGTGCATAGTTCACCACAACATGGCAAATTCTCACCATCTCATTTGAAGTTAAATTAAGATTGTAATTGTTGAATAAAAAGCTATAGATACAGGCAATGTCTTAACTCTCATCCAATCTCTCGATCAAGGACACCGACATCGACCCAAGGAAATGTTCTGTCTACTCCAGTGCTTTCCAAAGTTTTAACACAGATATGTTTTGGGGCTGGAGCAGGGGCGTAGCCAAGGGAGTGGGGGAGGATGACTGAGCGTTAAAATCTCCTCCCATGGAAATTTTTCTGAATATCAACATAATTCACTTTTTATTATTAACAAATACATCGCAAATGGGAAATATCCCGGTGGTAGTGGTAATGTATAGAGGTGCAACAAACAACAAGAGTATAACAAACAGTTCCATGGAAGAAAATATTACAAGAAATGCTACTAGTTTAACATTTTTTTTTTCTTTTTACAAGTTACTTTACGTCGCACAGACACAGATAGGTCTTATAGCGACGATGGGACAGGAAGGTGCCAGGAGTTGGAAGGAAGCGGCCGTGGCCTTAACTTAGGCACAGCCCCAGCATTCGCCTGGTGCAAAAATGGGAAAACACTGCAAACCATGTTCAGTGCTGCCGACAGTGGGGTTCGAAACCACTATCTCCCGAGTACCGCACACTGGCCGCACTTAAGCGACTGCAGCTATCGAGCTCGGTAGTTTAACATTCTAAATCCAGCATCATCACAACATAAAAATTCACACACAGCGCTTAACATTACGGCTTACAATACTGTAGGTTGAGCTTACTACTAGCTTAACATTACAAGTGATAATAAAGTGAAGTTAAACCATAATAGCCTTACAAGAACAACAAAAGTACAACAAGCAATTCCATGGAAAGAGTATCTTTCTTTCCTTCTTTATCGTTTAACCTTCAGGGTCTGTTTATCCCTCGGACTCAGCAAGGGATCCCACCTTTACTGCCTCAAGGGCAGTGCCCTGGAGCTTCAGACTCTGGGTCGGGGGATACAACTGGGGAGGATGACGAGTACCTCGCCCAGGCAGTCTCACCTGCTATGCTGAACAGGGGCCTTGCTGGGGGATGGGAAGATTGGAAGGGATAGACAAGGAAAAGGGGAGGAAGCGGCCGTGGCCTTAAGTTAGGTACCATCGCGGCATTTGCTTGAAGGAGAAGTGGGAAAACACGGAAAACTACTTACAGGATGGCTGATTTGGGAAACGAACCCACCCACCTCTACTCACTTGACCTAACGAGGCTGAGTGGACACCTTTCCAGCCCTCGCACCCGGGCCTATGGGGGTGGCAGCTAATCACACTAACTACTGGTCAGTGTTTATAATGACGAGCCATGCATGCGCTCACCACAAACGCACCTATATGTTGTTCTTTAATAATTTTGTAACTGAGATCCTCCCCCCCCCCCCCCGCATACACACCTCATCGGCCGAACCTGGCTACGCTTCTGGGCTGAAAGTCTATCTGGAATTAGCGTGGACAGAAAACCGACAGCATGACAACCATGATAACGAGAATGCGCTATTTATCTATACTAAGTCTTCGTCAGGCCGCCTCTGTGGTGTAGTGGTGGGTGTGATTAGGTGCAACCCCCCCCCGCGGAGGCACCCGTTCCTTTCCCGTCTCTGCCACAAAATTTGAAAAGAGGTACGAGGGCTGGAACGGGGTCCACTCAGCCTCGGAAGGTCAACGAAGTAGAGGGGGGTTCGATTCCCACCTCAGCCATCCTCGAAGTGGTTTTTCACCTTCTCCTCCAGGCAAATGCCGGGGTGGTACCTAACTTAAGGCCAAGGCCACTTCCTTCCCTCTTCCTTAATTATCCCTTCTAGTCTTTGCATCCCTCCACAAGGTGCCTGTTCAGCATAGCGGGTGGGGCCGCCTGGGTGAGGTACTGGTCATCCTTCCCAGTTGTATCCCCGACCCAAAGTATCACGCTCCAGGACACTGCCCTTGCGGCGGTAGAGGTGGGATCCCTCGCTGAGTACGAGGGAAAAACCGAACCTGGATGGTAAACGGATTAAGAGGGAAAGAAAGTTTTCGTCATCTTCTTCACGTTATTACCGTGAGCCAGAACTCTGCCATCTGTGTACAGCAGGAACACCTTCTTTGACTGGCGTTTCGTCTAGGTTACAGCAAAGCCCCTTATACACGGTAACGAAGGCAGCATAATATGTTTCTTGCGAATACTTTCTTTCTGTCTTAATCTGTTTACCCTCCAGGGTTGGTTTTCCCCTCGGACTCAGCGAGGGATCCCACTTCTACCGCCTCAAGGACAGTGCCCTGGAGCGTGATACTTTGGGTCGGGGATACAACTGGGGAGAATGACCAGTACCTCACCCAGGCGACCCCACCTGCTATGCTGAATAGGGGCCTTGCGGACGGATGGGAAGATTGGAAGGGATAGACAAGGAAGAGGGAAGGAAGCGGCCGTGGCCTTTAGGTACCATCCCGACATTTGCCTGGAGGAGAAGTGGGAAACCACGGAAAACCACTTCCAGGATGGGTGAGGTGGGAATCGAACCCAACTCTAGTCAGTTGCACTCCCGAGGCTGAGTGGACCCCGTTCCACCTCGTACCACTTTTCAAATTTCTTGTCAGAGCCGGGAATCGAACCCGGGCCTCCGGGGTTGGCAGCTAATCACACTAACCACTAGACCTCAGAGATGGACCTTGCGAATATTTATGGCCTTAAAACTGTGTGCTAAATCAGCGACCATTGGACTTAGATCTTCATAGATGGAACTATCCTGTGCCTTGGCATAGGAATGTTGTGTGCTGGATCAGCTGCCATATCGTTGGACGTAGAACATTTCAGTTTATCGGAATTCTATCTCCTCTGGGGGTGGAATGGAAAGCATTATATGTACCCCCCTGCATGTCGTAAGAGGCTACTAAGAGAGGAACAGCCATAGAATATGTACTCACTCCCTCGTCTTCTAAATCCATAAACATATCCATGTTTCTATGCTTTTTCATGTAACGGTGATATTTACATATATATGTTTGGGCTGGAGGTCTATGTGGCTTGTACCAGGCTTCTCTCTTTCATATTTTCTAGTCGACCTTGTTTCATGAACTATTGCTCTCCTCAGAACCCACGGTATTGGGTTTGTGAGGCGTAGGGAGTCTCACGTTCACACCTTCATGGCTGTTTCCTTGCCTTACCCAATACCTTCAGACTATTCCTTCCCATCCACGATTTTTCAAATGATAATGCTATTGGCTTTACGTCCCACTAACTACTTTTCGAAGGGATTTTTTTAAAATGAGAGTTGATAATTCCATCGTCATTCCCACCAACATAACCATCTTTTACAACACATTATGTTTATGTGCATTAAGAAGGTTGTTCTCACTGACACAGTAACTGATTGTTAGTTGTTTTGTTAATGGTCATTCAATTGATTTATAGTGTTTTAATGTCATTAATCTTTAATGGACTTAAAAAATGTATTCGATTAACTGCACACCTGATGTAATCGTTTAATGAATGTTTTATCTTCTCTTTTTCATTAGTTTTAGAAGCCTCCAAATAGATATAGAATGCCATTAATGTCTGCATAAATCAAATACATAAAAAATCAATTGAAAATGGAATCTGTAATACAAATAACTGTGTGGAAGCGATTATGTTTATCAGGTTAGCAGGCTTTGAAAAGCTCAACGTTAGTGAAAATTGTATGTTTATCCATTATACCTACCAACACACGAACAAAGTACAAACTTAGAAATGTTGTCGGTCTTCATTGTACAAAGCACGCTAGGATGTAAATATTCTTCTGTTCCCAGCTAAAAGTTCCTGAGTAACTGGATTGCCACGGATCGAGTTGTGGTACATTAGTCCTCTTGTAATAGTGTATTCGAAACGTCGGTAACTTCTAAGTAATTAACATGGAAAAAGAAGAACATAATACCTATCTCAATTATTGGAGCAAATAATTTCCACCAAACACGCTGTTATATCATCATATTATCATCATTATTGGCATTCGAGTCTGTCGAGTGTATCAGAGTTACTTATAAGGTCTTGGATGGCTGAAGACACCAATTCCAGCACCACAAACTGTGCCGTAATGCTGTCACTTCAGGTCTACAGACGTTCCCTGCTGCCGACGAGCGCAGCGGTGATTTCTTCTCTGATTTTCTCGTTATTTTCTACGATCTCTTTCATCGGACTCGTGTCTTCGTCGCTGTTGTTCAAAATGTTGTCGATCCTAGTGGACAATACGTCGTCACATCCGTCGAACGGATGCTATCCTCCCAGTAGCTGAAATCCAATTGGCACTTGTATCATTTTAAGGGAAATTTCTCATTTATCGCTAATAATAAACAAAGCACCGGCTTTCTCATCACTCCAGCTAGTGTTCAGGCTCGCTATGTTACTGGGTCCCTCTTCAAGTCTTGGAACATCTATCTCGTATTTTTTCGAGTCGAAGTTTTTAAGTTCTAATAATAATAATAATAATAATAATAATAATAATAATAATAATGTTATTTGCTTTAAGTCCCACTAACTACTTTTACGGTCTTCGGAGACGCTGAGGTGCCGGAATTTAGTCCCGCAGGAGTTCTTTTACGTGCCAGTAAATCTACTGCCACGAGGCTGTCGTATTTGTGCACCTTCAAATACCACCGGACTGAGCCAGGATCGATCCTGCCAAGTTGGGGTTAGAAGGGCAGCGCCTTAACCGTCTGAGCCACTCAGCCCGGCTTTCTATGCTCTACTGTACTACGTCCTATTATCCATTCCCAGCATCACTTGCTTGAAAAGGCCTGGACTAGGCATGCGGAAGACGTGGCTGACCCATCGAAGTAGATGCCAGTGTTATAGACCTATTCTAAGATACTGATGCTTGTTTGATGGTACTGCTATTTTACTCTAAGCATTTTTGTGAAGTAGCTTCAAAACTAAATGGTTACCATGCTGGCCTTTGGTCCAAAGGGCCCTGGGTTCGATTCACGGTCTGGTCGGGGATTTTAAGTTACATTGATTTACTCCTCTGGTTTGGGAGTTGATTGAGTGTGTCGACTTCAACGTGAGAATTAATTTTAGGTAGTGCCCCATTCTCACAGACGCGCAGACATTACCTCGAAAGACCTGCACCAGGCCTGGAAGGTAGTAGTGGTGATGATTATTGTTTTAAGAGGAAGTACAACTAGGCAGCCATCCTCTATGGACACTAAATAGAAACTTCGAAGAATGAAAGGGAAAGATCACGAAGGGCATGAAAATGAAGGACTCCTTGGGCCTCGTAAAGCTAAATCTAATATAGCAGGAGTTGGAAGAGAACAAGAGCTGACCAAAGGAGGTCAAATAGGTAATATAAAAACTAGGAGCCAGCAATGTCAGACTCAGCTAAGGGAACCATGGACGCCAAGACACGCTCTGAAGTTCAGAACCCGTGCCCCTCTTGCAGTCGCCTCTTACGGCAGGAAGGGGATACCGTGGATCATCCCCACCCACAGGGGATCAGGCCTCTTCGGAGGCCACGTGTCATTTATTATAGTGCTGGTGGTATTTTCCAATAGTTTAAGTGTCTTCTTTCTCGCAACCATAAGTACGGTAAGTGCTGTTGTCACTGTGGCACTGCAGACATAACAGCTTGGTCTGATCGAGCGGGTTGACTATGCGGTTCGATCCACCTGAGCTTGCATTCGGGAGATGGTGGGTTCGAACCCCACCACTGGCAACCCGGAAGATGGTTTACCGTAGTTTCCCATCTTCACAACAGACACATGTATCTTAATTAAGGCAACGGCTGCATCCTTCCTAGTCCTAACCCTTTCCTATCCCTTCGTTACCAAAATACCTAAATTACCGAGCAAGTTGGCCGTGCGGATAGGGACGTACAACTGTAGACTTGCATTTGGGATGTAATGCATTCGAACCCCACTGTCGGCAGCCCTGAAGATGGTTTTCCATGGTTTCCTATTGCAACACGAGGCCAATATACCTTAATTAAGGCCACGGCTGTTTCCTTCCCACTGCTAGCCCTTTCCTAGCCCATCGTCATAGTAAGACCTATCAGTGTCGGTGCGACGTAAAGCAACTTGTAAAAAATACGAAAAGAAAAGAAAAAAGAATCCCGCCGTCTGCAAACCCTGAAGATGGTCATCCGTAAGTTCCCATTTTCACAATAGAGAAATGTATTTTAATGCAGGACATGGTTGCGTACTTCCTAATCCTAACCGTTTTCTATCCCTTTGTCGCCAAAAGGTCTAAATTAGTTGGTGCGACGTTATAACAATTGCAGGTCTAAACAGTGAGGTCATGTTTGTCGCACTAACGCATTTGATGCCATACCGTATTTCAGCCTGTATTTTAATATTTGTCTAGAGGTGGTTACCAAGGTAACGAAAGTGTTCAAAAGTGTGCAGGTTCTCTCTGACCTTTGACCGTGGTGCAAGGAGCTACCTCACTGGAGTTTGGCACATACTGGTAAAGAGCTTGTGTCTGGTTAAGGTTAACCCATTTTAGGCCAATAGGTCAAATACGACCCATAGTGCTTGAATTTTATTTCTCTCGTATAACGCCATTATTCAACATTAATGATCATTCGGTAATACAAAAGGGACATTCCAGAAGGAATATAGTTTTTTTAAGTAATCGTCTCAAGCATTTAGGCTTAGGGCAGGGCCGTATAAAATCTATTTTGAGGTTACTGGAAGATAGAGTTTTTAAATTAATTCCAGTTAGGATAAAATGCTAACATATCACTTTTTTTTTTGCTAGTTGCTTTACGCTGCACCGACACACATAGGTCTTGTGGCGACGATGGGGCAGGAAAGGGCTAGGAGTGAGAAGAAAGCGGCCGTGGCCTTAATTAAGGTGCAGCCCCAGCATTTGCCTGGTGTGAAAATGGGAAATCACGGAAAACCATCTTCAGGACTCCGATAGTGGGGTTTGAACCTACTATCTCCCGATTACTGGATACTGGCCGCACTTAAGCGACTATATCGAGCTCGGTCATATCACTTTTATTCTTCTTTTTGAGTAAAGACGAATTGTCGAAAAAGTTTGTCTCGGTGTTTGGAACGCGTACTTATCTCGGTAAACGTCAAACTGAATGCTGGGGTCGAAAACAACCCACGCTGTAAATACTACACTCTGGCAATTATTTTTGAAATTCGTCTGTATTTGCAGTAAATTACCCTTAAATGAATGGTTAGTAACAAGAAAAACATGTGTTTTATAGTTATTTCTAACCTCTGTCTAGTTCCAATGCATTTAAATATATTCAAAATATTTTACAAGACTACTTGTGATAGAAAAACGGAACTTAATCTTACACTGAGTTACTGTCAATTGAAGGCCTAAGACGTTACTCTCTTCTAAACTAAATCAACAACGAAGAGTCTAACTACTTAAGCACGAAAGGAGAAAATATTTCTCTGGATCTTCCGAACAAGATAATTACAAAGACATTAGAAGAAAGCTATTATTTTCAAGTTTAGTCCCTCTCTTCTCTGGAATTGGGGAGATATCGCAAAACAATAAAACTGTGCTCCACTTTATAGCCAGTTGTGCTTTTTTACAGCCCCTCCGTGGAGCTGCGCACAGGAAGAAACGAAGTCAACATGCAGCCATTGAGGATCTGTTTCGAATTGGAATGGCTTGGTGACAAGCTTATATGAAAACGACACAGAGCGTCAATTTTAATGCACTGTTTTGTATGCATCATTGATTCTCTGATTTAGTTAGGCCTGGAGCGAATTCCCCCTTATCGCATATTCTGTTCATAAAATACTAACGCAAACGTTAATATGGAAATAATGGCGGGAGAGACAAAAAAGAAGGAATGTTAGTACAGCGTGATGAGAAAGAGAGAGGGAGGTAGTCGTTCCAGCACACACCCATGTTCTTCTTGTTCTGTGGGGTGATAAATGTGAAATCTTGTACGTAGCAGGATGGATATTCAATACTCTATGTAACATGTTGGCTGAAGATGCTCGATATCGAAAATCTCATCTCTCTGTATATTCCTTTCTTCTTGCTTCTCTTTGAATTTGAGAACTTGACATAATAATAATAATAATAATAATAATAATAATAATAATAATAATAATAATAATAATAATAATAATAGCCTTTCTTTCTTTCCTTCTTTCTTTCTTTACCGTTGACCCTCCAGGATTGGTATTTCCCCTCGGAAGGGTACTTTACTTGCGACTAGTACCACTATGTTAGGTACACAATAGGTTTGTGATTAGTAGCAACAGAATGCTCGTCTGTGTGGGTTTTCCAGTACCCGTGATTGGTACCATTGTGAGCAACACCACGGGTCTGGGCGTTGCCTGTGATTAGTACCCACTACTGTATATGAGGAACACCACGGGAATACCAGCGCCCGTAGAACACCTAGGTGAGGAACACCGTGGGTTTGCGTTGTCTGTGAGTGGCGCCATTACGTGAGAAACACTATAGGTCTGCGTTACCTGTGCGAAGTACAATACTTGTGAGTAGTACCATAATGTGTGGAATACCGCGAGTCTGCTCTACCTTTGATTAGTACCGCAACATGACAAATACCATGGTTCTACTTTCTTTCTTCCTTTCTTTATATGTTTACCATCCAGGGTTGGCTTTTCCCTCGGACTCAGCGAGGGATCCCACCTCTACCGCATCAAGGGCAGTGTCCTGGAGCGTCAGACATCGGGTCGGGGGATACAACTGGGGAGGAGGACCAGTGCATCGCCCAGGGGGGGGGCTCACCTGCTATGCTGAACAGGGTCCTTGTGAGAGGATGGGAAGATTGAAGAGGATAGACAAGAAAGAGGGAAGGAAGCGGTCGTGGCCTTAAATTAGGTACCATCTCGGCATTTGCTTGGAGGAGAAGTGGGACACCACGGAAAACCACTTCCATGATGACTGAGGTGGGAATCGAACCCACCTCTACTCACCTGACCTTCCGAGGCTGAGTGGACCCCGTTCCAGCCCTCGTACCAATTTTCAAACTTCGTGGTAGAGCCGGAAATCAAACCCGGGCCTCCAGGGGTGACAGCTACAGTAATCACACCAACCACTACACCACAGAGGCGGACATAGGTACGTTCCATGTGCCTTTCATTTTACGTTTCTTGCACTTTTCCCAAACCTTTCTTAAAGTGGAAACAGCGCCTTTTGAACAAACAGTCCTCAATTATGGCAGTCCATTTAGTGTCACGGGTCTCACACATTTAAACACTCTAAAATGCTAATCGTGGCTCGCTCCTGATTCC
This sequence comes from Anabrus simplex, assembly GCF_040414725.1. Classification (NCBI taxonomy): domain Eukaryota; kingdom Metazoa; phylum Arthropoda; class Insecta; order Orthoptera; family Tettigoniidae; genus Anabrus; species Anabrus simplex. The sequence continues at coordinate 629,247,450 of NC_090265.1, read as the reverse complement.
TTGAACAGTAACACTGCAAGGCATCAATTTGCCCTGTAAACGATCCCGAACACGATCCTTCAGAGACAGTTCGTAGTTACTTGAATGTTACAGCGAGTGAAAGGTGCTCACGAAGCACGTCGGAAGTGTCGTGTGAAATCTGAGGTAATTGTAACTGTGTTGATGAGCTACTTTCTTCAGCACTGAAAGCAAGTGCGATGGTGGTGTAATGGTGAGCATAGTTGCCTTCCAAGCAGTTGATCCGGGTTCGATTCCCGGCCATCGCACATTTTTAATATCTTCGTTGCTAAGTCCTCTCCATGTCCGGCAACGTGAAGACCAGCAAGGTGAGCCTCAAATTTCAAGGAGAGAACATAACGTAATATTTTTCCAAATAAACCTAGCAATCTTGATGGCATCGGAGTGACCTACAACTTGTGAGAAGTGAAGACCGCAGGAATATAGATGTGTCCTGTATTACTCACCATCATCATCATCATCTGTTCACCCTCCAGGTTCGGTTTTTCCCTCGGACTTAGCGAGGGATCCCACCTCTACCGCCTCAAGGGCAGTGTCCTGGAGCTTCAGACTCTTGTTCGGGGGATACAACTGGGGAGTATGACCAGTACCTCGCCCAGGCGGCCTCACCTGCTATGCTGAACAGGGGTCTTGTGGAGGGATGGGAAGATTGGAAGGGATAGGCAAGGAAGAGGGAAGGAAGCGGCCGTGGCCTTAAGTTAGGTACCATCCCGGCATTCGCCTGGAGGAGAAGTGGGAAACTACGGAAAACCACTTCAAGGGTGGCTGAGGTGGGAATCGAACCCACCTCTACTCAGTTGACCTCCCGAGGCTGAGTGGACCCCGTTCCAGCCCTCGTACCACTTTTCAAATTTCGTGGCAGAGCCTGGAATCGAACCCGGGCCTCCAGGGGTGGCAGCTAATCACGCTAACTACTACACCACAGAGGCGGACTGTATTACTCACACTGGTTCCAATCAAAGAAAATCGTATAACACTTTTAAATCTGAGCGTGTTACCCATGCGGTTAGGCTCGCGTAGCTGTGACCTTGCATTCGGAAGATGTTGGGTTCGAATCCTACCTTCGGTGAACCCCGAAATAATATTTTCCGTGGTTTCTCACTTACGCACCAGACAAATGCTGGGACTGTACCTTAATTATGGTCATGGCCGCTTCCTTCCCAATCCTCTCCCTTTTCCATCCCTACGTCGCCGAAAACAATCCATGTGTTAGTGCGACATTAAGCCTGTAGCAAAAATAAAAGGACTTTTGAAGTGAAGGTCGCGTGTCTATACTTCTAACTCCGCGTAAAATTGGAGGTCCTGCGACTATGATCATGCAAAACTACAAACTTTATTTTTGTTGCCTCCTCTTTCTTCTATCCTGTCCGACGTCCCAGCCATGAACAGACGAGGACATTTATTGTACAATAGATGGCGCCACGTCGAGATGTCTCCGTGTGTACGTTCACCTTGCATGCCATCTACTGGCATACCAGGGAATTGCTTGTAAATGGCATGCCATTGCAGCATGCTATATTCCTTACCATCTGGTAGCCATTTCGAGCAAGAGCTGACGTGAGAAGTGTGAAGTGTGTGTTACATTACCGGTACCGTGTAACTCTGCTGTATTTTTATCGTTAACTATTAAATTAACTGTAAATTATAGTTGTTTCTATTTTTATTCCTTTTTAATTGTTATGGAGTGGTCTAAAGTCGTGATAGATGTCCTGATTGAGGCCTACAGCCAAGAATCGTGCCTCTACAACAACAAGTCGCCCTCGTACCACAATAAACATGCGAGACACGTGGCTATGGAAAATGTACGCGAGGCTTTAAAAGAAATTAGACCATCGACAACAAATGGGAACATAATTAATAAAATGAAAAGTTTACGTACCACGTTCGTGGCAGAACTAAATAAAGTTAACAATTCGAAGAAAAGTGGTGCTGGGATGGACGAAGTAGGGGAGAGTCCTACAGTACCGGCCACCTTAACTTTTTCCCTTATAAAAAATAAAATGCTCTACGGTATGAGATTTTCCTACAATAATCTTGTACTTTACTAAATGCTTTTTCAATGTAAGGGTGTGATTTCCCTAAAATCTTACCGAAAGTTAATAATATTTAAAAATACAACAAAGCTTAATTTCCAAGGACTACAAAAACCTTCTTCCAGTACCGGCCAGTTACTATTTTCTAAGATATATATGTCTAATACATTACTAATATCAAACAAACACAGAAAGAACTCGACAACACATAATTATTGGAATTGGCATCCACTAAATTCAAGTTTGGTTTATTTTTTGCAATAATTACAAATAAAATACAAAATATTCCCGTGGTCTACACATCCAACATGCGCCCAGTCTTTGCATTTGGTACACTGCACCCATTCTTCATCCAATGACTCACGACAAATAATGCATGATGTGTCTTCTTCCATTTCCTTAGTATTTACATAATAATCACAATAAAACTGCTTTCCGGCAGTTTTGTTTTCTTTGTTGAATTGGTGAGGTACTTTTGAATGCTCGGCCAAATCGAATGCTAATTGTACATTTTTTCCTGCCCAGGGACATGAAGATTTTCTAGATCCTTCATATAAGTAACCAACTGATTTTACATATCGTAATAAAAGGATTTTTTAATTCTTCCCATCTGAGGAGTTAGATCTACAGCCACACCCACTCTAAGTGCTCTCAGACGATCTCCTAACGTACTTCTTGGCGCATAAAAAGCCTCAGCAGCTTGCCTTGCAGTCATTTTGTTATATATAATTTAGTTCAGTGCCATCTTCATCCCGTCCTCGATCCACTTTTATTTTATTTTACTCCCTTTCTCTGCCATTTCACTATGGAAAGTGATAAGAAGTGGATATAATTTTATTTCTTTAAAAGTCCTATTGGCCGGTACTGGAAGACATATGGTTGGCCGGTACTGTACGACACTAACGTGAAGGAACTTCCCCAGCTGGATATTGTTTAAGAGACGATGTCGTGAAACTCTTACCAGCTATAGCGTCCTCAAGGAATGTATATAATATATAAGTAAAAACAAAATCAACAGCTTACCTGGAAATAGAGTACCTGGGGCTTGAAAATAACTTTTCGCGCGCGATCGTAAGCCGGCCAACGTATAACACTCACATCGCACACAAGACTTAACGCTAAACGAAACCCCCAAAGTATGACACGCGGGAATGTAGCATCCTTCATATGCCACCTGTAAGCTACTGCCATATAACACCTACAACGAGAAACAGCAATGGCCGGTACTGCCAGCCGGCCGGTACTGTAGGGCTCTCCCCTATACAAACCTTCAATTTGGTACTTCGAAAAACTTATGTTTTTGAAGGACTATGTCCAGCCCAGAAAAGGGACCAGCAGTGCAGCTCTGTCCAGAACACATGATGCCTCCCAAGGAACAGCCAATAGAGTACGTACGGAAATTTGTAAGAATTGCATAAGAATTGAATATTTTATTTATTATTATTATTATTATTATTATTATTATTATTATTATTATTATGATTATTATTATTATTATTTGATATATAGAGTATACCAGTATCTATGCCAACATTTTACAATAGAGTAGGCCTAGTAACATTTGAATCGAACTAGAAACCATTATAATGTTCATAAAATTAATACTAACATTCTATTGTCTATGCCCTAGTATTATATTATGATAAATTATGGAAACTGAAACATGAATCCAACATTTAACAGTTATTCTTCATTTCAGGTTGAATTTACATGCGAAGCTGTTCCAACCCTTGATGAAGTCCCTGTAGTTGGAGACTGGGAAGTGATGACGCCAGTTCCATCAACATCTAATGATCTACCACCACAGTTAATTGCTTCACCAAATCAACCATCACCACATGAAAGGAGCATATCAAGAGGCCAGAAAAGGAAACTAATCGTGCAAGAGGAAGACAACTCCTTCAACAAGCCACTTCAGTTCTGGACTCTGTGACAAAGGAAAAACAGCAGCTGTCTGATCTGGATGCATTTGGTGTGTTTGTTTCTAGTGCTTTAAAACAACTAAAGAAAAAACCCCTTGTCTTTCAAGGGAAGAGAGAAATATTTGATGTTATATTGAATCTGCAAGAAGAAGACCACAGGCTGAGTGAGTAATGAAGGAAGACTGGTTTAGATGTTCTTAATTTAATACTGCAAGTTTGTTTTTCTTTCTTACTTTCTTGTAATTTCACACTGATATGATTTTTCAGATACAACACAGTCAAATTAAAATACTATCACATACATGTGTAATGACAGAAGCATAGATTGAATTATAGTACATTTTTGCCTTGTTTTCTTTCCTATTTATTATGTTAATTTTTGTAATGCACACTGGTATTTTTTTCACATACAGCATAACAAAGTAAAAGCTAACTTAAAAAATAAAATACTAGCACTTACATATGGAATGACAGAAGCATAACTTAGATTAAAATATGAATTATGATACATTTTACATTTACATCTTAATTAATGTAATAAATTAAACATTATGAACTTAGTCAAATTTCTAGGAACACCACATTCCACATAGTTCAAATTTAATTTATTTTATTCACATTTATTGTAAGTTACTTATATTTCAAAATATACTTATGAAATTTCAATAATTACAATTCTTTATCGACTCCCACTGCCATGGCACAAAACCAGTAGTATTAAAATATTCTTGGTAAGTATCCCTTATTTTCCTAGCATCCTCTGCAGACCTGTGCCTCCCTACCCTCTGTAATCCTACAAGATTCTCCTTCCTCCATCCACCAGGAACAACTACACACTGTTCTGTATCTTCCCTCTCTTCTAGATGCCCTACATATCTTTTATTACCTGTAGTTAATAAAAAATTATGCAGTGCACAGGCAGATAATGTTATTATTTCCACTGTCTCCACAGGAAGCTCAATTTTTTTCAACAAAATCCTAAATCTGTTGCACAGTATGCCAAATGCATTTTCTGATGTGCGCCTAGCCCTGCTCAAGCGATAATTAAATATTTTCTGCTGCTGAGTGAGATTCCCTTTATAAGGCTTCATGATGTTTTCTTGTAGCGGGAAAGCATCATCTGCAACTATCACATAGGGAACTTTGACAGTGCTGCCTGGTAATTGTTTTGACAAAGGGAAGTTGGCTAAATTTTTGTCCATTATTGTATGTAATGTACTATTTCTCAACACACCCCCATCACTTATTCGTCCATTGCATCCTACATCTACATACAGAAATTTATATCCTGCATCAACTAGAGCAGTAACACTATGCTATTTCCTCCTTTGTAATTAAAATAGTATGAACCTATGCACCTTGGTGGCCTAAATTCAACATGTTTTCCATCAAGAGCACCAAGGCAATTGGGAAAGTTCCATATTTTTTCATACTGCTTGGATATTTCAAGCCACTCATTTTCTGTTGATGGCATCTGAAAAAGAAAATGTGCCATGTGAAAGTTCCAATGCAGAGTATAAATATAATAATGGAGCCTACAAACTCAACAAATAATGCTATCAACCTGTAGCATGAAACATTTATTTATATCACAGTTTAAATAAAACAGAATATGGTTTGAAAAATATTGGTTTACATGTTGCAGAAATTAGGCCTACTGTACAGTAGGCTATAGTTGCCATAAGCTGATGAAAAATATAGATACTATAGCATATATCCATGGTACCTACTAAGCATGCTAAATTCTACCAACATAACATGAGAATAATTAAATCTGTAGGCCTACCTTCAAGTATTCATCCTTCAGACTTTCATATATATCTTTACATGTTTCTGGAATTATTGTTGAGATAGCACTCGCAGAAATCCTAAAAGAATACATCAAACTTTTGTAGCTTTCTCCAGTTGCCAGGAACCTCAAGGTCAGCACTAATCTGTTGAAAGGGAAAATAGTGTTAATATTTCGGTGTTAGGTTAGGCTACATAGGCCTATAAGATGTACCGGTAGTGTGTTTTAAGGAACCATGTAACATTCATATACGTACCTCCTTGATGCTGAAATGCTTTCTCGCATGTTGGTGTTCATCTTTATGATTCTGGGTTCTACCAGATTTAACAGCTTTGTAAACTGTACTTCATCCATTCTCAAGAAATTTTTGTAGGATTCTGAGTCTTCAAGTCGTAGCTCGTTATTTAATAAGCTGTGCAATTCTCTATCTTCATCACGCCTCTGAATCCATGGTCGAGTCCACCACCTTCTATTGTACCATCGTAACTTTCTTCTCCTTCGACGTCGAGAAATCACGGCAATAATAACTGCAGCTGCAGCGGCTATCGTCCTCGTATCTTCGGCGTCAGCCATTTTCTAGCAATAACTTGCCACGGAAATGGTAAGCGTGTGTACAAGCTCCCGTGCAAGATTGCATACAAGGCAGTGGAGCAAAAAGTTGCACCATTGCGTGGCGCCATCTGTTGTACAATAGATGGCGCCACGTCGAGATGTCTCCGTGTGTACGTTCACCTTGCATGCCATCTACTGGCATACCAGGGAATTGCTTGTAAATGGCATGCCATTGCAGCATGCTATATTCCTTACCATCTGGTAGCCATTTCGAGCAAGAGCTGACGTGAGAAGTGTGAAGTGTGTGTTACATTACCGGTACCGTGTAACTCTGCTGTATTTTTATCGTTAACTATTAAATTAACTGTAAATTATAGTTGTTTCTATTTTTATTCCTTTTTAATTGTTATGGAGTGGTCTAAAGTCGCGATAGATGTCCTGATTGAGGCCTACAGCCGAGAATCGTGCCTCTACAACAACAAGTCGCCCTCGTACCACAATAAACATGCGAGACACGTGGCTATGGAAAATGTGCGCGAGGCTTTAAAAGAAATTAGACCATCGACAACAAATGGGGACATAATTAATAAAATGAAAAGTTTACGTACCACGTTCGTGGCAGAACTAAATAAAGTTAACAATTCGAAGAAAAGTGGTGCTGGGATGGACGAAGTATACAAACCTTCAATTTGGTACTTCGAAAAACTTATGTTTTTGAAGGACTATGTCCAGCCCAGAAAAGGGACCAGCAGTGCAGCTCTGTCCATAAATAAAGTTAACAATTCGAAGAAAAGTGGTGCTGGGATGGACGAAGTATACAAACCTTCAATTTGGTACTTCGAAAAACTTATGTTTTTGAAGGACTATGTCCAGCCCAGAAAAGGGACCAGCAGTGCAGCTCTGTCCAGAACACATGATGCCTCCCAAGGAACAGCCAATAGAGTAAGTACGGAAATTTGTAAGAATTGCATAAGAATTGAATATTTTATTTATTATTATTATTATTATTATTATTATTATTATTATTATTATTATTATTATTATTATTATTATTTGATATATAGAGTATACCAGTATCTATGCCAACATTTTACAATACAGTAGGCCTAGTAACATTTGAATCGAACTAGAAACCATTATAATGTTCATAAAATTAATACTAACATTCTATTGTCTATGCCCTAGTATTATATTATGATAAATTATGGAAACTGAAACATGAATCCAACATTTAACAGTTATTCTTCATTTCAGGTTGAATTTACATGCGAATCTGTTCCAACCCTTGATGAAGTCCCTGTAGTTGGAGACTGGGAAGTGATGACGCCAGTTCCATCAACATCTAATGATCTACCACCACAGTTAATTGCTTCACCAAATCAACCATCACCACATGAAAGGAGCATATCAAGAGGCCAGAAAAGGAAACTAATCGTGCAAGAGGAAGACAAACTCCTTCAACAAGCCACTTCAGTTCTGGACTCTGTGACAAAGGATAAACAGCAGCTGTCTGATCTGGATGCATTTGGTGTGTTTGTTTCTAGTGCTTTAAAACAACTAAAGAAAAAAACCCTTGTCTTTCAAGGGAAGAGAGAAATATTTGATGTTATATTAAATCTGCAAGAAGAAGACCACAGGCTGAGTGAGTAATGAAGGAAGACTGGTTTAGATGTTCTTAATTTAATACTGCAAGTTTGTTTTTCTTTCTTACTTTCTTGTAATTTCACACTGATATGATTTTTTCACATACAACACAGTCAAATTAAAATACTATCACATACATGTGGGATGACAGAAGCATAACTTAGATTAAAATATTAATTATGATACATTTTACATTTACAGCTTAATTAATGGAATAAATGAAACATTATGAACTTTTGTCGAATTTCTAGGAACACCACATTCCACATAGTTTAAATTTAATTCCTTTTATTCACATTTATTGTAAGTTAGTTATATTTCAGAATATACTCCTGAAATGTCAATAATTACAATTCTTTATTGACTCCCACTGCCATGGCACAAAACCAGTATTATTAAAATATTCTTGGTAGGTATCTCTTATCTTCCTAGCATCCTCTGCATACCTCTGTCTCCCTACCCTCTGTAATCCTACAAGATTCTCCTTCCTCCATCCACCAGGAACAACTACACACTGTTCTGTATCTTCCCTCTCTTCTAGATGCCCTACATATCTTTTATTACCTGTAGTTAATAAAAAATTATGCAGTGCACAGGCAGATAATGTTATTATTTCCACTGTCTCTACAGGAAGCTCAATTTTTTTCAACAAAATCCTAAATCTGTTGCACAGTATGCCAAATGCATTTTCTGATGTGCGCCTAGCCCTGCTCAAGCGATAATTAAATATTTTCTGCTGCTGAGTGAGATTCCCTTTATAAGGCTTCATGATGTTTTCTTGTAGAGGGAAAGCATCATCTGCAACTATCACATAGGGAACTTTGACAGTGCTCCCTGGTAATTGTTTTGACAAAGGGAAGTTGGCTAAATTTTTGTCCATTATTGTATGTAATGTACTATTTCTCAACACACCCCCATCACTTATTCGTCCATTACATCCTACATCTACATACAGAAATTTATATCCTGCATCAACTAGAGCAAGTAACACTATGCTATTTCCTCCTTTGTAATTAAAATAGTATGAACCTATGCACCTTGGTGGCCTAAATTCAACATGTTTTCCATCAAGAGCACCAAGGCAATTGGGAAAGTTCCATATTTCTTCATACTGCTTGGATATTTCAAGCCACTCATTTTCTGTTGATGGCATCTGAAAAAGAAAATGTGCCATGTGAAAGTTCCAATGCAGATTATAAATATAATAATGGAGGCTACAAACTCAACAAATAATGCTATCAACCTGTAGCATGAAACATTTATTTATATCACAGTTTAAATAAAACAGAATTTGGTTTGAAAAATATTGGTTTACATGTTGCAGAAATTCGGCCTACTGTACAGTAGGCTATAGTTGCCATAAGCTGATGAAAAATATAGATACTATAGCATATATCCCTGGTACCTACTAAGCATGTTAAACTCTACCAACATAACATGAGAGTAATTAAATCTGTAGGCCTACCTTCAAGTATTCATCCTTCAGGCTTTCATATATAGCTTTACATGTTTCTGGAATTATTGTTGAGATAGCACTCGCAGAAATCCTAAAAGAATACATCAAACTTTTGTAGCTTTCTCCAGTTGCCATTAACCTCAAGGTCAGCACTAATCTGTTGGAAGGGAAAATAGTGTTAATATTTCGGTTTTAGGTTACATAGGCCTATAAGATGTACCGGTAGTGTGTTTTAAGGAACCACGTAACATTCATATACGTACCTCCTTGATGCTGAAATGCTTTCTCGCATGTTAGTGTTCATCTTTATGATTCTGGGTTCTACCAAGTTTAAAAGCTTTGTAAACTGTACTTCATCCATTCTCAAGAAATTTTTGTAGGATTCTGAGTCTTCAAGTCGTAGCTCGTTATTTAATAAGCTGTGCAATTCTCTACCTTCATCACGCCTCTGAATCCATGGTCGAGTCCACCACCTTCTATTGTACCATCGTATCTTTCTTCTCCTTCGACGTCGAGAAATCACGGCAATAATAACAGCAGCTGCAGCGGCTATCTTCCTCTTATCCTCGGCGTCAGCCATTTTCTAGCAATAACTTGCCACGGAAATGGTAAGCGTGTGTACAAGCTCCCGTACAAGATTGCATACAAGGCAGCGGAGCAAAAAGTTGTACCATCGCGTGGCGCCATCTGTTGTACAATAAATGTCCTCGTCTGTTCATGGCAGTCAACAACACACTGACACTTATTCACTGAAGACAGGAAAAAGAAACACAGTGAAACAATGAAAGAATACTGGAAGAAAAGGAAAGAACAACTAAGGAGGAACAATTGAAATTGTAACGTGGTCCTTAGAAGGCCGGAACGCAAGAAGAAGAAGAAGAAGAAGAAGAAGAAGAAGAAGAAGAAGAAGAAGAATAGTAATTGCGTATGAAGCCTGCTGCATGTCTTTTGATTAGACGCCCTATTAGAGGCAAACGGCGCGGCTGCGAGGAAGGGGCTCTACATGAGATGAATTCTAATGTTGATGGCACAAATGCCCAGCCCCCAAACCAGAAGAATTAACCAATTAAAGCAAAAATTCTGACTCTAACCTAGGATCCCTTGGCCAGCATGCTAAACCTTTCGACTTGGACCCGGACTTTATTAACAACAACAACAACAACAACAACAACAACAACAACAACAACAACAACAACAACAACAACAACAACAACATTTAACGCCTTGGGGACCCAGACGTTCCTATACCTCCAATGTTAAATGCAAGGAACTTTTTTCTTCTAAACTATTAACACTAGAATGATGAAACTTTTAAAGTAGCGTGTGTCATTTATTTACCATTATACAGTATATCGTAGGTAATTTAATGTATTGGTATTTTCTGGGAAGATATTAATTATTTTGTTCCTGAAAATAATTGACATATTTTTTGATATAACGTAGTATCTTTCTTTCTTAATCTGCTTACCCTCCAGGGTTGGTTTTTCCCTCGGACTCTGCGAGGGATCCCACCTCTACCGCCTCAAAGGCAGTGTTCTGGAGCTTCAGACTCTGAGTCGTGGGATACAACTGGGGAGGATGACCAGTACCTCGCCCAGGTGGCCTCACCTGCTATGCTGAACAGGGGCCTTCCGGGGGATGGGAAGATTGGAAGGATAGACAAGGAAGAGGGAAAGAAGCGGCCGTGGCATTAAGTTAGGTACCATGCCGGCATTTGCCTGGAGGAGAAGTGGGAAACCGCGGAAAACCACTTTCAGGATGGCTGAGGTGGGAATCGAACCCACCTCTACTCAATTGACCTTCCGAGGCTGAGTGAACCCCGTTTCAGCCCTCGTACCACTTTTCAAATTTCGTGGCAGAGCCGGAAATTGAACCCGGCCTCAGGGGGTGGCAGCTAATCACACTAACCACTACACCGCAGAGGCGGGCAATTATTTTGTTACTGAAAAGAATTGACACTTTGATATATTATCTTTGAAAAAGGGCTATTGTTTACAATTCCTGAAAATTTGAGTTCTGTATCTCTCATAGTTTAGGAGAAAATGTTCCTTATGTGCTAAAAAAGTAAACTTGTAGAAAACAAGGTTCAAAGCTTGACTAACTTTTTTTTTTTTTTTCTGTCAGTAGACATCTTCTCATCTAGCCTTCTGTTTATACGTTTCATTCTTCGTTTGGCTTGCCTTTACACTCCTATTCTTTCCTTTCAGCATTTTCCTCTCATTGTCCATCATCATTATATCAGTGACGCTGTATTTTCCGAGCACTACACCTATCTTCTGCAGCAAATAGACTTTATAATCTTAATTCGTCATGATCTTACCTTTGTTGTATATAGTAATAGCATCATATACTCCAAAATGAAGAGTGTAAATTGCAATGAACACATTTTTCGAATTATGGCCCAAATTACATTATTCACACTCCCATTTTGATTTTGACGTCCTTTGTGTCGCTTGACATTTGCTGAAGTAGGTCATTTTGCAACATTCATTACACAATACCGAATTACCTATTACCTTTTATAGCAATGAAATTTCGTTCACTGTTTCAATAAATTGGAGTATTTTTCAGTTGATCAATGCAACATTTTCCTTGTGCTAGAGACAGCAGTAGATATCACTTCATAATTATATATAATTTCACTATTTTCAGAATCATTTCCTACGGTAATAGAAATTGTCTCAATTCCACTAGTGTCTCCAATGAGGATTTTCCGTTTTATTAATTCTACTACTAAATCGAGGAATGTTCGATAAGTTCCAGTCACACAATAGAAATAATGCAATGCAAATCTTCGAACTAACTACCAAATGACTCAATGTAAACAATTATATCCAAGGAATACAGCAATGGACATCAAACAATAGCGTGTAAAATAAAGAAGGCAACACAAGAAATATGTCCTGCATACTTAATATAATGTCTTTGGAAAGATCTGGAAATAGGAATAAAGATGTTTACTGTTTTCACTCAACACGTATCCATGGAAATTTTATGTGGTGACACACCCAACACAACACATTATTAAGTAATATTTTTAATACTTAGAGTTGAGCTACCGGTAATATGAATATGTAATTTCAAAGAGGAAAATCTGTCGTATTTGATTTCATAATAAACTGAAAACACAAAATATCATTTTCATGGTTCGGGTTCTCTTAAGTCTTTATCGATTGATGGGGCGTCGGAATTTTGTTCCTCAATTCTTTAATGTGCAGGAAGCTAAAGGCACGGAGTTTTCGGGTTGAAACCCCTTCAAATTCCTTTGATCGACCCGCGTTCCGAACCACAATCTTGAGAACAGACTAATCTATTCATAATGTTATTTGTTTTTACGTCCCACTAACTAATTTTACGGTTTTAAGAGACGCTGAGGTGCCGGAATTTAGTCCCGCAGAGTTTTTTCACGTGCCAGTGAATCTACCGACACGAGGCTAACGTATTTGAACACCTTGAAATACCACCGGACAAAGGCAGGATTGAACCTGCCAATTTAAGGTCAGAAAGCCAGCGCCTCAACCGTCTTAGCCACTCAGCCCAGCCAGACTAATCTACTGTGCCATAGGTCGTCTGGATATAGTAAACTTTTTCTACAGTATTTAGTTATGAATAATTTGTGGTAAGTTGTAAAAATAAGCGGTAACCCCTTTCATAGCATCGTGTACACGAACACAGATTTATAACAATTAATTAAGTAATTAACAAAGAAAATATTTTCTCAAAGGACGTTAGTCATGCTGTATCTTCCTAGATGACCTAATTTCATAAAATAATATGTTTCTACTTCTTGGGGCAAACTTCAGACTTGAAAGGACTAATATATCCCGTTCTTACACTATTTTTGTTGTATATATTCCATAGTATTCTTTTCCTCGAAACGAATTATTTTCTTTCTTTCTTTCTTTCTTTCTTTCTTTCTTTCTTTCTTTCTTCCTTAATGGCAGCTGATCACACTAAACATTACACCACAGAGGCGGACATTTTGCTAAGATACTGATATTTTCCTTTTCGAAATAATGATTTTAGCAATGCTATTTATGCAATGTGAGGAAGACTCTCGGGTGTGAGGCAGTTGCTCGGTGATTAGCAGCCCTGATGGGGAGAGATGTCTGCACCACTGTCAATCACAGTCGCAGAGCGCAGAAGGCAGGTACGGTAACTGTGTTTCAGAAGACTGCCTGCGGTCCCCACACAATGTTGTTACCGCATATCAATTGCTCGTTCGCTTACACCCAGTTAGCTGGTAATAGCATATTTTGCATTTCAATCTAGTGCCTCCCTCGCAGCAGGAACGAGCTTCTCTTTTATGTGTTTATCTTCCAACAGCTTATGCCCCAGGTGCCACAAGCTGACTGCCAAGTTATTCTGTGGTACTTATCATCGACTATTTGCACCTGCAAGGCACTTCATTGTGTATTCCCTCCAGTACAGGCCGTTCGCTCCCGATTTGTAGCTGCATAAGAAAGTATCGTGGCCCGGAAAATATTTATAAGACTGACGCTGAATTGACCCTTGTTAATAAATAGGAGAATTACCCACCACAGGAAATGCTGGAAACCGTAATTTCGATGCACCAATCGGTTGCTGTTACATGTCTGTCCGTGTGCATCTCCCGAGTACGTCGCTATGTCATTACGTGTGAGTGAGTAAGAGGAGCGGACGTGTTTAGTGACACAGAATAGTCCTTACGATAAAAGAGCACGTGTTCATTGTCGAGTGTTATGCGAAGCACGATTCGTGGAAAACATGTGCGGGACTGCTTGCGTAAGAGTTTAAGACTGGAAGTGTTTTTCGCAAAACCTCCAGCAAAGTCTGGAATACAAAACGTATTGGCAAAATGGCGCGAATTGGGCTCTGTAGCGAATAAATCCTTAACTATCCGAAAAGAGTTTGAACACCAGAAAACATTGCTCGAGTGAAGGAAAGCCTGGAACGAAGTCAGACGAAATCTCAACGACCGTTTATCTGTGCAGGTGGGAACTAAGAGATCTTCGTGTCGAAATATTATCAAAAATGACCTGCATCTGTACCGTTGTGCATACATTAAAGCGTCCAGATGAACCTTCGCGTATTGAGCATGCACAGATATGACAGCAACCGATTGGTGCATCGAAATCAAGGTTTCCAGCATTTCCTGTGATGGGCAGTTCTCAAGGGTCAATTCCTGGTCAGTCGTATAAATATTTTCTGGGTCAGTTTTTATCCCACCTTTATATTACTGTAAAGGAGATGTTTTACTTATTTATTTATTTATTTATTTATTTATTTATTTATGTATTTATTTATTTATTTATTTATTTATTTATTTATTTATTTATTTATTTATTTATTTATTTATTTATTTATTTATTTAGCTTCAGGCAGGTACAAGCCGAATGATGTAAAACACATACTGGTATACTATTACATTAAGTGAAAACAAATATAAATGTAAAATTATATTAACTCTTGTGAAAGTCCTTGTTAAATAAAATCATTCTGGTACCTTATATGAAATAATAATACACTTTTCTTCTGTAGCATAATATCGACAATTTAAGACAATATTCAGTTATATATGCACATTATTATTTTACTAACGATTTTAAACTTGTATTAGTATTGTAATTATACACTGACTGACAGAGCAAATGCAACACCAAGAAGAAGTGGTTCGAAAGGGATGAAAGTTGGGGAAAAAACAGAGACGGCACGAACGAATAATTGATGTTTATTTCAAACCGATATGCAGGTTACACAATGCGCACGGCATCGACTCAGTAGGATGTAGGACCACCGCGAGTGGCGATGCACGCAGAAACACGTCGAGGTACAGAGTCAATAAGAGTGCGGATGGTGTCCTGAGGGATGGTTCTCCATTCTCTGTCAACCATTTGCCACAGTTGGTCGTCCGTACGAGGCTGGGGCAGAGTTTGCAAAAGGCGTCCAATGAGATCCCACACGTGTTCGATTGGTAAGAGATCCGGAGAGTACGCTGGCCACGGAAGCATCTGTACACCTCGTAGAGCCTGTTGGGAGATGCGAGCAGTGTGTGGGCGGGCATTATCCTGCTGAAACAGAGCATTGGGCAGCCCCTGAAGGTACGGGAGTGCCACCGGCCGCAGCACATGCTGCACGTAGCGGTGGGCATTTAACGTGCCTTGAATACGCACTAGAGGTGACGTGGAATTATACGCAATAGCGCCCCAAACCATGATGCCGCGTTGTCTAGCGGTAGGGCGCTCCACAGTTACTGCCGGATTTGACCTTTCTCCACGCCGACGCCACACTCGTCTGCGGTGACTATCACTGACAGAACAGAAGCGTGACTCATCGGAGAACACGACGTTCCGCCATTCCCTCATCCAAGTCGCTCTAGCCCGGCACCATGCCAGGCGTGCACGTCTATGCTGTGGAGTCAATGGTAGTCTTCTGAGCGAACGCCGGGAGTGCAGGCCTCCTTCAACCAATCGACGGGAAATTGTTCTCATCGATATTGGAACAGCCAGGGTGTCTTGCACATGCTGAAGAATGGCGGTTGACGTGGCGTGCGGGGCTGCCACCGCTTGGCGGCGGATGCGCCAATCCTCGCGTGCTGACGTCACTCGGGCTGCGCCTGGACCCCTCGCACGTGCCACATGTCCCTGCGTCAACCATCTTCGCCACAGGCGCTGCACCGTGGACACATCCCTATGGGTATCGGCTGCGATTTGACGAAGCGACCAACCTGCCCTTCTCAGCCCGATCACCATACCCCTCGTAAAGTCGTCTGTCTGCTGGAAATGCCTCCGTTGACGGCGACCTGGCATTCTTAGCTATACACGTGTCCTGTGGCACACGACAACACGTTCTACAATGACTGTCGGCTGAGAAATCACGGTACGAAGTGGGCCATTCGCCAACGCCGTGTCCCATTTATCGTTCGCTACGTGCGCAGCACAGCGGCGCATTTCACATCATGAGCATACCTCAGTGACGTCAGTCTACCCTGCAATTGGCATAAAGTTCTGACCACTCCTTCTTGGTGTTGCATTTGCTCTGTCAGTCAGTGTATGAAGATGATAGTGATGTTATCGAAGATGATATTGATTATGATGGGTAGATGGTGTGAATAGAAACTAGTAAGTGAACTAAATCCATGAACTAAACAGTAAGTTATCAAAGTGGGATTTTAATTTATAATTTATTTAAAAAACATTTAAGTTATTCGTTTACATTGTTTTACTCTGGAAAATAATGTAGCTGCAAATATTTCTAGACTGTACTCACTGCTATATTTATTGAACATTTTCATTAACTTTAACACTGGTGAATTAAATATTGTTGAGTCCTTGATCTTGAGCATTAGAAGGTAGCCTAATATGTTTTTGGCGCGCTGATGGATTAGGGACAGACAAGTTGAACAGAGAGAGCAAGTTTGTGTTACCAATAATATTGTTAAATAATGTATAGATAAATAAAGGACCTGCGATTGTAGCCAATCTTTTTCATTTTTATCATAATAATCAAATTTAGGGTGAGATAACTTTCTTCTTTAGCATGCCATTCTTCTGGTTCATACGTGTTCTGATACTGCTGGTACGTAACACACTGGTTCATCATAGTATGCCAGCTATCCGATACATACTCTGACGCGCTGTTTTGAATGAGCAGTGTGCGCACTTAAGTCAGAGGCTCAGTTAGTAGTAGTATGAACTGGTCCAGAATTACAATTTAGGCCTATTCCAAATTATAGTACCACAATTCACTAAATAACTCAAAATTCAACCCTGAAAAGAGCCGTTTCTTAAGAAATGCTTCTTCCTCTTCACTTTTATTAAATCTACATTAATTTTATTCCAAATTAGCAGCGAAGATGTGGTTTCTTCTCTGGCTTGGAGGAAAAATTGCCTCCACGTCAGATAGTTCTTTCCCCCGCCAGTGTAGTGTATTGAGATTTTTCGACTCACCGGGTACTCCCAGGAAACAGATAAGTAAACGGGCATAGTTTTTGCCGTGGGACTATCCACTATTCGAATCCCCCCGCCGAAAAAAAAGACGAAGATTGTTCACGGATGTCTGCGTTTTGGTCATTCCAGCTCTGTAGCTTTGGACTGTTAGTTCGGCAGCATAGTACTGTTCGTTAAAAATGAGAAAATGTGTGGTTTTTCATTTGATCGAGTATTTCATATGAAAGCATTGCTTTGAATCGCGCCATACCTACTGACGTCATTGTAATGCCTCATGTTCATTTCAGCTGGGGAAACCACTAAGAGTCTTCCTGAGAATCTATAAAGGCAGGCGGAGAGTGAGTGTCTGCCATTATAATGAAAACTCCCCAACCTGATTGTGACTGACGGTAGGCAAGCGGGCCTACCATTACAATGAAAATTCCCTAATCCAGTCTTCATATGAGGAAAGACGTTGGTGATTTGCCCGTCGTGCTTCTAGGGCAACGTTAAGAGCTATGCAACTTAATACAGTCTTGCTCACAACGTTTACACTACCTAACCTAGAATTCTGTATAAAATTTAGAATTCCGTAGCGAAGCACGGGTACATCAGCTAGTTGTATAATAACTTTATTGCCTCGGGATTACTGAATTCATGTGTGCATCTCTTAATAAATCCTAACAGTCTGTAAGTATCTGAAACTACTTCGTTTATGTCTACAGCGTCAAAATGCACACCAAGATCCCTGTTAGAATTCACTGATGACAAATTAGTATTTAAAATGTTATATGAGCGACTAATGTTAATTCCTCGAAAATAAAATTACATGGCACTTGTTTATGTTAAAACCTAACTTGTTAATAACGCTCCAGTGCAATTTGTTATTGAGGTCTTTCAAAAGAAATATATCTAGTCCTCCTGTGACTGAATGGCTTTGAAAATTTTACGTCGTCTGTGAATATCAAGCAATATGTTTGAATGCACTTTGCATTTAGGAAGATCATTAATAAGTAGTAAACATAGTAATGCTCCAAGATTTGAACCCCGTGGGACACCAACTCGAGTATTGTAACACGCAGGGTCAATTTCTTTATAAATTCAAATTATTGTCTATAAGAGAGATGTGATCAGTTAAAACATAGAGCAGTGTTAAGAAACTTACCCTTACAACATACACTATATCGAAACGACTGAATAGTGATGATAGTTTGAGTGCGTCTACAGAAAATCACCCCATCGTCAGACACCTGTCTAACTCTAAACACATTTCTCTATATCCCCTACAATGAAGGACGCTGGTTGCTGGTTAAATCATTATTCCATAGCACAAGAACCATTGCATCGATTGTCCTTGTATACCATGGCTTTCCTGAGCGAACAAAGATCCTGGAATCTCCACCGAGGCATGCAACTAGTAACCATGCAGCAACACAATGTATTAAGTAAATTTCAATTCTACTCAGCCTAATTACATGTACGTGAACTCAAGCCAAACAGTTTTACTGTAAGTTTCTGGATTGAACGTGCGTACACAATTCTTGTTTTCTGTTTTTAAATGTGCGAGGGTAGAGAGAGGTCTCCCTGCTTTAACTATTTGAATCTTTTCATCAAACGAACGGCCATTAAATGGCTTTTCAAACTGATTTACAATTATATCCGTTTTGGACTCATCCATCGTTAATACCACATATGCGCAAAATATAATAAAACACCGAAAACGACGAATAGCACAGGAACAGCACACACAGAATGAACTCACTAAGCAACAAAACACACAATGAATGAACTCACTAGTTAGCCACAACTCAAGCACTGGAGGTAAGTCACCCCAGTGGCACTGGCCAGTTTCGTCACGTTGAGTTCTCGCTGGGAGGGGGGGGGGGGGTAATCTGTGGGTCCCGTCCGCTGTAAACTTGGACATGCCGACTTTCTCCAAGTTGCTAACAGACGGCAGAGGGTAGCACGTGTATAGGGTGACAAAGTCTGACCAATTTTCAATTGCAGTGACATCATTCGGAGGGTTTCAAAACTATGTCTGCCACCGAATGCAATTTTAAGATTGAATGCCTTACATCCTTAACTCCTTCATTTGCTATCTCTTTCTTTCCAGAATGGCGAGACTACACCAGCACCACACGTAGTCAAGCAACGGAACTAGTACAGCTGCGCGGAACTTTTGAACTTCTGAGAGATGAAATCGTTAATATTTGACTTGAAACAACCTAAAATCGTACTTCAGACAGTTGTTTGTTATCATAACGCATGCAGTGAATGCCTTGCATTCAAGGAGAATACGCCCCTGTGACTGCCTGAAGGGGAGAGGTCTTGGTTGTAAGGCGGGTGATCCATAAGTCTCCAGCGAAAACAGCGAAGGCAGAGGCAACGTGTTGCCGTGCGTTAACGTGGGGTATAGGGTCTAAGCATACTTCGTGGAAGATTTCCCAATCAAAGCACTTCATTTGCCCAAGAAATGCATCATGCCATGTTGTATCCGTTTGGACATAACCATTATACGAGAATGTTGCATCAACCATTTCCTCTACTTGTACGTTTATTGAACTTCATACAAGTGACGTTTACAATTCAAATAAGATTTGATGAAATGTTATCTTCGTTTCTGGTAACACAGATACATAGCTGATTTAGTACTAACATGTTTTATGAATAGCGGAGTATTTAAAGATAATATTTGTTGAAGTTTTCCCTTTTTTGTTCATTTTGGGGGTAATTTAGTTTTTTGTCCACTTTGTTCTTTTATCACTTTATTTGATCTTTAATATTTGAGCTATACATTTTTGCGTTAATACCCATGTTTTGTACTTGTTAATTTTTTTAACAAACTCAATACTTCCATTTTAACATTCACTCCTTCAGTAAAGTTTCGCTTTGTGTTCCATATTAGGTTCATTCTCGAGAACAATTCTCACTCGAGGCAGGAAATCACAATGATATTGTGTATTTTAAACATGCCCCTTTTCAGATTTGAAAACGTACATCAATTGTTATTTGTGCATTGCAACTCAGTGAGAATGAAAAGTAACAACTAACTAGAACTGATTGGTGGAAACTACATAAACAATACTTGCGCACTCGCTCAGTTAAAAATAATGCAAGTTTACGTAAATAATCTAGTATACGGTCTTCTACCTTAGTACTTAAATTGCTAGAGTGACAGTTAGAGGTGTAAATAAAACATATCACGACCACTTTTCCTACTAAGAAAAAAAATTAGGAACATAAACTTTATTTTTAGGTCATTTTAAAATCATTTTCGGGCATTTTTTAAGGATTTTAAAGTCGCAAATTCTTTTCATGGGGATTTTTTTGATAATGTATAGGTCATCAAATTCTTAGTCCTAAAGATTAGTGCTTGTTTTCTGACTTTAAATATTGTCAAAAATAAACTGGCATATAAGTTTGTCTAATATTCAAGACGTAAGTGAGATTTTCTCTCATTTTGGTTCAGTGGCTTCCTCAATGGACCAGTGGTAGAATACTGACATCCGAATCAGAAGATCGCGGGTTCAAACCTGGTAATCGGATTTCTGAAGGGTGGCAAAATGTCCATTAAACATTCCATGTCGTACGATGACGGAGATGTAAAAGATATCCGGTGGCACATTCGATGTTTACCTAAAAATATTAAAAGATTTAAAAAACCTTAGCCTTAGATTACCCAACATAAATCTGATTTATTCTGCCATCTGGTAGACTTAAACAGCATGTCGAATTTGACAGCCTGATTGGCGTCAAATTAATATGGCTGCTCATGCAAACGAGGTAATGCAATTATTTCTTTTCTTGCTAGGGGCTTTACGTCGCACCGACACAGATAGGTCTTATGGCGACGATGGAATAGGAAAGGCCTAGGAGTTTGAAGGAAGCGGCCGTGGCCTTAATTAAGGTACAGCCCCAAATGCAATTATTATTATTATTATTATTATTATTATTATTATTATTATTATTATTATTATTATTATGTCCGACTCGTTGGCTGAATGGTCAGCGTACTGGCCTTCGGTGCATAGGGTCTCGGGTTCGATTCCCGGTCGGGTCGGGGATTTTAACCTTCATTGGTTAATTCCAATGGCTCGGGGGCTGGGTGTTTGTGCTGTCCCCAACATCCCTGCAACTCACACACCACACATAACACTATCCTCCACCACAATAACACGCAGTTATCTACACATGGCAGATGCCGCCCACCCTCATCGGAGGGTCTGCCTTACAAGGGCTGCACTCGGCTAGAAAGAGCCACACGAAATTAAAATTAAAATTTATTATTATTATTATTATTATTATTATTATTATTATTATTATTATTATTATTATTATTATTACTATTACTATTACTATTATTATTATTATTATTAGTTTTATAACATATCCGAAAATGTTAATTCGATCGTTTTAGTAGCTTATGAACCGAACATGTTAGCTCAGTGCATTTAAGCACAGCCAGTTGTGACTGCTGGCTCTGTACACGGAAGACATGTGGCTTCGAATACCCAGTCGGACATCCTCGAAATGGTTTTCAGTGGTTTATTTCACTTCAAAGCAAATACCGGTAAGGTACCTTTCTCAAGGCTACTGCCACTTCCTTCCCATTCCTATTCCGTACAATTACAGCTACACTCACAGACAACACTCTCATACAGTGGTACATGTAGATCAGCCCATGGGGTGCACCGCGAAAAGGAGTTACAGAACCGACAATCCGACGATGTTCTCTGATACTCTCGGCACTAAAAGCGATACACTAAAATAAAGAACTTTTGAAACAAAGGAACGTATTACGATGAAAATATTAAATACTAGAAACTGAGATCAAAATAATTCAGCATGAAAGCTCACACAACCAAACCATGAACTACGATCATATACCGAACTCTAAACATCCATACTTTTTATGGCATTGCTACCCACGAAGGAATACACTTTAAGTTACCCGATCACGAAAGCCAAGCAACACGGCTAAGTATGTTGTTATGTCGACCACATAGTACCTCAGTATCTGGTTGAGCAGCAGTCTTCTTGGCTGTATGAGCTACCGGTTGGTTTGTTTTTAGACAATCTTTTAAATTTATTTTTAACACACACACACACACACACACACACACACACACACACACACACACACACACACACACACACACACACACACACACACACACACACACACACACACACACACACAAAATATTCGATTTCGACAATTTTTCCTCTCTTTGTTTTACTTCGAGCACAAACATGTAGTTACAATACTTCGGTGGGAGACATGCGTTGCGGGATTTAATGACGAAATAACATGATTTTTACCGAGCTCGACAGCTGCAGTCGCTAAAGTGCGGCCAGTATCCAGTATTCGGGAGATAGTAGGTTCAAACCCCACTGTCGGCAGCCTTGAAGATGGTTTTCCGTGGTTTCCCATTTTCACACCAGGCAAATGCTGGGGCTGTACCTTAATTAAGGCCATGGCCGCTTCCTTCCCACTCCTAGCTCTTTCCTGTCCCATCGTCGCCATAAGACCTATCTGTGTCGGTGCGACGTAAACAACTAGCAAAAAAAACCAAAAAACCAAAAAACCCCCAAGAAATATGATTTTCACATTTACAATAAAATAGAATTATTTATTTACTTATTTTATTTAATCCGTTCACCCTCCAGGGTTGGTTTTTCTCCCGGACTCAGCAAAGGATCGCGCCTCTACCGCCTCCAGGGCAGTGACGTGGAGCGTGAGACATTTGGTCTGGGATACATTTGGGGAGGAGTACCTCACCCAGGCGGCCTCACTTGTTATGCTGAATAGGGATCCCGTTTCCAGAGTAGAAGTTAACCTTGACGAATGACGTAATACCGACGCTTTCAAAAATGTGCGATGGCCGGGAATCGAACCCGGATCAACTGCTTGGAAGGCAACTATGCTCACCATTACACCACCATCGCACCTCCAGCATACAGTGAAAAAGTTAAAGACACGAGATTTTCTCTACTGACGTACAGCTTTCACCAGCAAGAAGAAGCATAACTTTAACAAGTTCCACAAGTCGCCAACACTGGAATTATCCATTGGTAGAGCTCAGGCAATAAGCGATGAGAAGCTGTATTATCTGCGGGTAGAATCCTAACAGGATCGCATTCAGGGTGCTTGGTAAAGTAAGTTGAGGATATTTAGGACCAAGCAAGAGGCCTGATGGCTTGTGTCACGTAGCTATCACCTTCCATTCGGCGGACAGTGAGTTTTCCCATTTTCACATCTTTCTTTCTTTCTTTCTTTCTTTCTTTCTTAATCTGTTTAATATCCAGGGTTGGTTTTTCCTCGGACTCAGCGAGGGATCCCACCTCTACCACCTCAAGGCCAGTGTCCTGGAGCGTGATACTTGGGTCGTGGGTATAACTAAGGAGGAGGAAAAGTACCTCGCCCAGGTGGCCTCACCTGCTATGCTGAAGATGGGTCTTGGTCGAGGGTTAGACGTGACGAGGGAAGGAAGTGACCGTGGCCTTAAGTTTGGTACCATCCAGGCATTTGCCTGGAGGAGAAGTGGAAAACCACGGAAAACCACTTCTAGGATGGCTGAGGTGGAAATCGAATCCCCCCCCCCCCTCAGTTAAGCAACCCGAGGCTGGGTGGACAAGGTTCCAACCCTCGTACCACTTTTCAAATTTCGTGGCAGAGCCGGAAATCGAACCTGGGCCTCCGGAGTAGGCAGCTAACCACACTAACCACTACACCCCAGACGCAGACCTCGTAATTACTTAACTGTTTACAATTTACGTTATATCCTGAACAAAGCTAAAGAGAGATTTTAACCGTATTTAGAAGTGCCAGTTTGGAGCTGAATTCAGTTCTTTTAAAGATACAATGAAACTGTACTGGAACTACTGAAATTACTACTCTTGAGCGCCATTAAAATTGACTACTGAGTATTTCCTCAAGGATATTCTGATGTAAATATATGCCTGTATTCATCGTAGGATCACGTGACCCTGAATCTCCACACTGACCGGATGTAGCAGAACAGAATAATTCATCGTTTACTGTCTGTTGAGACAATCACAGGTTTCCTTTGACTCTCTGCGAACGATTGGGATATATCGAAGCCAAAATTATAATAAAACGAAAATTTAAAAAATAAGAAAATAACGTTTTAGGCACTTGACTAGGCACGTGCTCGCCTCTGTGGTGTAGTCGTTAGTGTGATTAGCTGCTACCCGCGAGGAATCGGGTTCGATTCCCGGCTCTGCCACGAAATTTGAAAAGCTGTACGAGGGTGGGAACGGGGTCCACTCATCATCGGGAGGTCAACTTATTAGACGTGGGTTCAATTTCCACCTCAGCCATCCTGGAAGTAGTTTTCCATGGTTTTCCAATCTTCCCACCCCCCGCAAGGCCCCTGTTCAGCATACCAGGTGAGGCCGCCTGGGCGAGGTACTGGTCATCCTCCCCAGTTGTATCACCCGATACAGAGTCTGAAGTTCCAGAACACTGCCCTTAAGGGGGTAGAAGTGGGATCCCTCGCTGAGTCTGAGGGAAAATCGACCCAGGATAGAAAACAGATAAACAAGAAGAAGAAGAAGACTAGGAATGTGTTACAAAATCGCATTTTCAATGGCAATGTTACTCTCGACGAATGACATGACACGACGCTTTCAAAGCGAGCGATGACCGGGAATCGAACGCGGATCAACTGCTTGGAAGGCAACTATGCTCACCATAACACCACCATCGCACGTTCGCAAAGCAACGAAAAACTTTAATATCTTCTTCACTAAAGTCAATAGAACGCTACAGGCATGTTCTTTCTTTCTTAATCTGTTTATTGTTCAGGGTTGGCTTTTCCCTCGGACTTAGCGAGGGATCCTACCTCTACCGCCTCAAGGGCAGTGTCCTGGAGCTTCAGACATCGGATCGGGGGGTACAACTGGGGAGAATGATCAGTACCTCGCCCAGGCGGTCTCACCTGCTATACTGAACAGGGGCCTTGGTGGGGGATGGGAAGATTGGAAGGGATAGACAAGGAAGAGGGAAGGAAGCGGCCGTGGCCTTAAGTTAGGTACCATCCCGGCATTTGCCTGGAGGAGAAGTGGGAAACCACGGAAAACCACTTCCAGGATGGCTGAGGTGGGAATCGAACCCACCTCTACTCAGTTGACCTCCCGAGGCTGAGTGGACCCCGTTCCAGCCCTCGTACCACTTTTCAAATTTCGTGGCAGAGCCGGGAATCGAACCCGTGCCTCCGGGGGTGGCAGCTAATCACACTAACCACTACACCACAGAGGCGGACTACAGGCATGTAATAAGGAAAATGAAAATCCTCAGCCTGTTTCCAGTAATGAAGCCCCATCTAGCGGCGAGGATAGGAATTGTGCTGACTGCCGAAGCCTCTCGCACTTCTCTGGGATAATGACCGACGGCAATGTAATAATATCGGAGAGTGTCGCTGGAATGAAAGACGCAGGGAAAACTGGAGTACACGGAGAAAAAACTGTACCCCGCCTTCGCTTTGCCAAGCACAAATCTCACATGGAGTGTCAGGGATTTGAACCACGAAATACAGCAGTGAGATGCCGGTGCGCTGTCACCTGAGCCACGGTGGCTCAAACAGGCATGTATTACCACAAAATAGCTTTTTCAGTTTAGAAGTTAATCTCGGCTGAAAACATGACACTGACGCTTTTGAAAATGTGCGATGGGCGGGAATCAAACCCGGATCAACTGCTTGGAAGGCAACTCTGCCCATTTTACACCACCATAGCACCTTACAATGAGTTTCAATACACAAGACTTTTTTACTGACGTCAACTGAAAGTTATAGATATGTAACACAAAACCGCGTTTTCAGCTTACAAGTTAATCTGGGCGAATGACATGACACCGTCGATCTTAAAAATGTGCGTTGGCCGGGAATTGAGCCCGGATCAACTGCTCGGATGGCAGTTATGCTCACCAATACGCCATCACCTCACCTTATCAGATGAGCGAACAAGAATAATTAAGCAAGTTTTTCTTTATTGACGTCAGCAGAAAGCTTTCACCTGCATGAAGAAAAATCTAAATCTGATCCTGTTGGGACTTCCCCGCTCCCCTGCCGACAATCGTGTCGGAACTCTGTCAATGAACAATTGCAGTGTTGGTGACTTGTGGAACTGGTTATGGTTATGCTTCTTCCTGGAGGTGAGAACTTTTTGCTGACGTCAGTAAAGAAGAGCTTGTGTATTCAACTCTTTCGCCTTTCACTCGAAGTGCGATGGTGGTGTAATGGTGAGCATAGTTGCCTTCCAAGCAGTTGATCCGGGTTCGATTCCCGGCCATCGCACACTTTTTAAAACTGTCTATATTAAATCCTTCGCCTATATTAACTTCCAGACTGGAAACGCAATGGCCAGCAAGGTTGACCTGAACATTCATAAAATCAAGTTTTAGTCAACTTGACGATACTGCAGGGTTCAAAACTTATGAGACGTGACGATCAGGGGTTCATAGCTGAGTCTGTATTCACTTAGTTTTTTCATGTTATTCCCTTCTTCTTCTCCTTCTTAATCTGTTTATCTTCGAGGGTCGGTTTTTCCCTCGGACTCAGTGAGGGATCCCACCTCCACCGCCTCAAGGGCAATGTGCTGGAGCTTCAGACTCTGGGTCCGGGAACACAACTAAGGAGGATGACGAGTAACTCGCCCAGGCGGCCTCTCCTGCTATGCTGAACAGGGGCCTTGGGGACGGATGGGAAGATTGGAAGGGATAGAGAAGGAAGAGGGAAGGAAGCGGCCGTGGCCTTAAGTGGCCATCCCGGCATTTGCCTGGAGAAGAAGTGGGAAACCACGGAAAACCGCTTCCAGGATGGCAGAGCCGGGAATCGAACCCGGGCCTCCGGGGGTGGCAGCTAATCACACTAACCACTCCACCACAGAGGCGGACCATGTTTATTCTCTTTCATTTATATGGTCCGACCCCCCTCAGTCAACATTTGTTCTATTCATCCTCGGGGGGGGGGGGGGGTCCTGAAAAGTAATCTTTCTCCTTTCTCAATCTATTTACCCCCCAGGGTTGGTTTTTCCCTGGAACTCAGAGAGCAATCCCACCTCTACCACCTCAAGGGCAGTGTCCTGTAGCGTGAGACATTGTGTTAGGGAATACAGCTGGGGAAGATTAACAGTACTTCGCCCAGGCGGCCGACCTGCTATACTGAAAAGGCGGCCTCTGGGGGGGGATTGAAATACTGCCATTTGCTTTACGTCGCACCAACACAGATAGGTCTTATGGCGACGATGGGACAGGAAAGGCTTAGGAATAGGAAGGAAGCAGACATGGCCGTAATTAAGGTTCAGTCCCAGCATTTGCCTGGTGTGAAAATAGGGAAACCACGGAAAACCATCCTCAGGGCTGTAGACAGTGGGATTCGAGCCCACTATCTCCCGGATGCGAGCTCACAGCTGCGCGCTCCTAACCGCACGGCCAACTCGCCCGGTAATGGAAACATTGGAAGGGATAGACAAGGAAGAGGAAAAGTAGCGGCAGTGGCCTTAGGTAAGATTCCATGCCGGCATTTGCCTGGAGGAGAAGCAGGAAGTCCGCCTCTGTGGTGTATGATTAGTGTGCTTAGCTGTCACCCGGGTTCGATTCCCGGCTCTCCACGAAATTTAAAAAGTGGCACTAGGGTTGGAACGGTGTCCACTCAGCCTCGGGACGTCAACTGAGTGGAAGGGGGGCGGGGTATCTATTTCCACCCCAGCCATCCTTGAAGTGGTTTTGCGTGGTTTTCCACTTCTTCTCCAGGCAAATCCCTGGATGGTACCAAACTTAGGCCACGGTCGCTTCCTTCCCTCTTCCACGTCTATCCCTTCCAATCTTCCCATGCCGCCACAAGGCCCCTCTTCAGCATATCAGGTGTGGCCACCTGGGCAAGGTACTGGTCCTCCTCCCTTTTTACACCCATGACCCAAAGTCTCACGCTCCAGGACACTACCCTTGAGGCGGTAGAAGTGGGATCGCTAAACCACGGAAACCACTTCGAGGATAGCTGAGTTGGGAATCGAACCTCCCTCTACTCAGTTGACCTCCCGAGGCTGAGTGGACCCCGTTCCATCCCTCGTGGCAGAGTCAGGAATCGAACCCGAGCCTCCGGGGGTAGCAGCTAATCATGCTAAACCTTACACATTAATAATAATAATAATAATAATAATAATAATAATAATAATAATAATAATAATAATAATAATAATAATAATAATAATTGTACCGGGTGGTACACCTCCACGCCGCTAATTTAAATGCGCGCCAGTTAAAACTCCTCTGCTGGAGGAAGTCTGAACTTTATTGACGTTATTAATTTTCTACCTTCTCAGAAGATGTCACTACCTGTAAATTTTGGAGTTTTAGAACTGTGTCACTTTTGATGTGTTTTTGTTTCGCTTGAAGTAAGAAGTGTGAACTTTCTCTTCTAGAGGACACTACTGAAGATCTACAATAGTGCAACCTAGTGCGGAGTCAAAGAACTATTTTTTTGGGAGAAAATTTAATTTCAAGAGTTTGTTCTTTGTTAAATTTCTTTCTGTCATTGTTTAAGTTGGCAATATTTACCCCTTTCTTCCCCTTGTTATGAATGTATCCAATCCCGAATTTCTTCTATTAATTTCTGACCAATCTGGTGTATCTTCCCCCAACTTGTATCTGTTGCGGGGTCCTACCCAATAAAGAGTTTGTGGGAGGGTGTTTTCTTTCCCCTAACGCCTAGAACCTTCCGCGAGAGGATATAAACTGCTGATTTTCGGGTCTCCGGGCCACTTCTGTTCCATCTTTCAGTGTGTTAAGTACATAGCAGGGGGCGGGAAGCGCCTCTTTCTTCTCCAGCCGTTCAACACAAGGTAATGGCCGATTAATATCTTCTTTCTTTGCTAGCTCAGCAGTTTAACTTTTGGGGCGGGTTCTAAGCGTTCAACCATGTAACCTTTTCCTAAAATGTAACTACTCTTTTCATATATTCTCTTTTAAAACGACATATCGGGATAGAGAGTGCTTAACCCTCTCGAGCTCCCACTCACATCGTCCTGAGGTGAACTTATTTTTCTCAACCAATTCTTCCGTAATGTAATGTAAATTGCTATTAAGTCACCTCTGTAGTATGGGATTAGCCCTTGTATTAACGGCCTAGTGCCAGTTAGGTCTTAAGCAAAGTGTATTAGGAGGGCAAGTTCGCCTCCTCTCAAATTGTATTTTAGAGGTCATGTATTAATCTTCTTGTTATTTAACAGACCTCAGTAGGTTGGGTATTTTGCCCCTGTGTATATGTCCTTTGAGGACGGCTTAAAGGTGGAGTTCGGAGTGGCCTATGATAGGCTTGTATTTTAGGAAGTTGCCCTTTTTGAAAATTGTGTTTCTGCCTCAAGGAGGCTTTTGGATGTAATTGGAAGCAGATGTTTCTGGCATGTTTGGGGGGGTTTTCGGCCCCTTTGTTGTATGGTGTTCATTGTAAGGTTGGGCTCATTGCTCAAGAATTATGTTTCTGACTTTTGAAGCCCCAAATGGGGTACCTATGTAAATGTATTTGTCAATCGTGTTTCGGCTAATAAGTACCTGTTCTATTTGTTGTTACCTAATTTTGAAAAGAAAATATAACCTTGTTAAATTTTAAAATTAATTTCACTTTAGTAGCTTGAGACCCGTTCACCACCCCGCACCTTCTTTCATGCATAACTACCACCAAAACACGGTAACAATAATAATAATAATAATTGTTTCGGGCATTTCGTGGAACGCAGAGATCTAAGAAGGTGCCGGGGTGAATGGGTGGACAGGGAATGACCAGAGCATAAGTTAAAGCACTCAGTTTTGAAATCTTATTTCTTACCTTCTTTTTATTTATTTTAATATTTGATAAATAATCTGGATGTTCAATAATGTAAGGGTGAGTTCGTCAACTCCTACAACAAGAAGGACTTAGAGTCAAAAATCAGGTGCAATAGAGAAAATTATTGACACAATAATTTACAAGTGATGAGCAATAAAGCTGTAAATGCGAACATTTTACAATAGCATACTTGCACCGCTCATTTACATTCCAGGAGACTGAGCTCCAAAAGGTTACTGTAGCCCAGCCTCTATGAGGCACAAGCTTCTTACAAAATAATGCCTCACAAATTTCGAAATACTGCGTTAATAGTCACTTCTACTCAACAGTGTGTTACACACTCGTTTATCCATAACTAGCAAATGTACCCATGCTTCGCTACGGTATTTTGCATTGTATACGAATATAGAAGTAAATACTGTACATGCAGTAAATAAGATTGTTTTAAAATTGCATGTCACTTAGCGTTATCCGAGAAACAGCATGGAGAGGTCCCCATACGTTGTTTCCAATGTAAAGTGCTTGTTACGTATTTGTGATGATAACGACAGGCTCACTTGCCTACTGCCATTCGTAATCGAATTGGAAAGTTTACATTATAATTGCTCTGCATTCATTTACCAAGGTGTTAATGCTGTATTTACCAACAGCATTTCGTCATATAACTATTATATGAGAATAGTAAGGTAAGGGTGAATTCTGCCCGAAGAGAGGTCCGACTTCCGCAGGGGAGTGCCTGAGCAGGAGTTTACGTATTGTAGGGTGGCCAGTTTCTTCCCTCTCCTCCATTCCCTTACCACCCCACCAACAGCGCGTGGCAACCCATCCAAATCTTGACTACGCCCAATGAAGCTTAACTTCGGAGATATCACGGGATCTGGTGTTTCAGAACGGCTACAACCGTTACGTGAGGGTGAACGTCACGTACAAACACATTTCCACAGGAAGCACTTAATTCTGTCAGACTTACATATAATAATACTAATAATAATAATTGAACCGGGCGGTACACCTCCACGCCGCTAGTTCAAATATTGCACCAATTGAAACTCCTCTACAGGAGAAAGTCTGAACTTTAAAAAACTGTATCAACTCACTGTTTCTCCGAAGATGGCTCTGTGTAAATTTTGATGTGTTTTTGTTTGTCATTGATCAAAAATTGTGGACATTCTCTACCAGATGTCTCTACAAAAACTATGGTAATACACTCTGGTGCAATGGAATGAACTTTCTTGAAGAAATTTGGTATTCATAAGTTTTGTCTTTACTAAATTTTGTTCTGTCATTTGTAGGTTGGCAATATAAATCCTTTCTTTCCGCCTGTTTTGAATGTAGCCAATCAGGAATTTCTGTAATTAATTTTCCACCAATAAGCTGTTTCTTCCTCGTCTTGTGTATTAGTTTTTGCTGTTATCCAATAAACGTTTGTGGGCGTGTTGTTATCATTCATGAAAGGTCTCGAACTTTCAACGAGGGTATAAAAACTGCTGATTTTCTTGTCTCCTGGCCACTTCAGTAACATCTTTCTTAGTGTGTGGATATGTAGCAGGGGGCGGGAAGCGCCTCTTTCTTCGGGCAACAGATCTCCAACAAGGTAATGGCCTTTTAACATCTGTTTTTCTTGCTAGCTCAGCAGTTTAACACTCGGGGAGGGTTCGAAACCTTTAATATGTAACCAATTCCTTTAAAATGTAAATTACTTTTCTGTAAAAATTTCAAATCCCTTTTCCATAAAGCAGGGATAGAGAGTGCTTCACCCTCTCGAGCTCCATTTCATTTTGAAATCGAGGTGACTACGTTTTCATAACCGTTTCGTCTCTTCCTTAATGTATTAAAGTTTTTTCACACGAGTCACCTCCCTAGCTTGGGATTAGCCCCTGTATATCGGCCTAGAGCCACTTAGGTTTTAATATTGTATTTTTAGGAGTGCAAGTTCACGCCTCCAGTCCTTCCTGTACTTTGGGCCATTAACTTAACCTGATGTTTTGTTTTGTTCATGCGAAGGCCCTGTAGGTTGGGTATTAAATACCCCCGTTTCTTTGTATGCCTTGATGGCAGCTTGGATAAGAGCCTGTTATTGCCTTTATAGGCTTGAAAGATCGAGAGCGGGTCAGCTCTTTATGGTGTTGTGGTAAAGGTGCCTTAGAGAGGCTTGAGGTTAATAGTTGGGAGCAAGTGCTCCTTGTAGGAAGGGGTTTTCTGCCCCTGGGATCTGATTTGTAACCTGGCAAAGTTGAGCTTGCAGCTCGAGGAACGTAAAATGGGGCTCGAAGCCCAAATCTTATAACGAACTGTAATTTGTAATTGCTTTATTTGTTGATCTGCTACTTGGTACCTGTTAATACTCTGTGATTTGTTGATTTTGAAAAGAAACTATAACCTTTGTTAAAGTTTTAAATTAACTTTAATTTTGTAGTTGAGACCTATTCCAGCCCGCACCTTCTTTCACCTCTAACTACCACGGATATCTCCGTAATAATAATAATAATAATAATAATAATAATAATAATAATAATAATAATATAATAATAATAATAATAATAATAATAATAATAATAATAATAATAATAATAATAATAATAATAATAATAATAATAATAATAATAATTGTACAGGGCGGTACACCTCCACGCCGCGAATTCAAATATTGCGCCAGTTGAAACCTCTCTACAGGAGAAACCCTGAACTTTAACAACTGTATTAACTCAACGGTTTCTCGAAAGATGTCACTACTGTAAATTTGGTTATCTTGAAGTGTTCTGAACTGTGTCTATTTTGATTTGTGTTTGTTTGCTCCGTATCAAGAAGTTTGAACATTCTCTAACAGATGCAGCTATCCAAAATTATGGTAACACACTCTGGTGCAATGGAATGAACTTTCCTGAAGAAATATTGTATTCCTAAGTTTTATTTTTACTAAATTTTGTTCTGTGGTTCGTGGGTTGGCAATATAATCCTTTCCTTCCGCCAGTTTTGAAATTAGCCAATCATAAATTTCTGTAATTAATTTTCCACCAATAAGGTGTTTCTTCATCGTCTTGTGTATCAGTTTTTGCTGTCGGCCAATAAAAGTTTGTGGGCGGGTTGTTATCATTCATGAAAGGTCTCGAATGTTCCACGAGGGTATATAAACTGCTGATTTTCTTGTCTCGGGGCCACTTCAGTAACATCTTTCGCAGTGTGTGAACATATATAGCAGGGGGCGGGAAGCGCCTCTTTCTCCAAGCAGCAGTTCATCTACAAGGTAATGGCCTGTTAACATCTTCATTTCTTGCTAGCTCAGCAGTTTTAACCCGCGGGGGGAGGTTCGAATCCTTTTTAATGGAAACCTTACTGTATTCATGTAAAGTAGCTGCAATTTGGGATAGAGAGTGCTTAACCTTCTCGAACTCCCCTTCATTTTGAATTTGAGGTGACTATGTTTTCGTAACCGTTTTTCTCTTCCTTCTTAAAGTCTTAAACTTATTTGCCAACTAGTCACCTCCCTAGTATGGGATTAGCCCCTGTATAACTGGCCGAGTGCCACCTAGGTTTTAAGAAGTTTCATGTAGGAGTGCAAGCTACGCCTCCAGTCAATTTGGTTTTTTGGGCCATTTAATTAACCATGAGTTTGTTTTCTTCATGTGAAGGCCCGGTAGGTTGGGTACAATATACCCCTGTTTCTCTGTATGTGTGCCTTAAGGGCAGTTAGGAAAGAAGTTTGTTGTAGCCTGTGATAGGGTTGTAAAATTGAGAGTGGGCCTGCTCTTTCCCTCTTAATATTGTCATTAGGAGCAAGTGCTCCTTGTACTTAGGGGTTTTCTGCTCTGTAACTATTGTGGTGGTGAGCTGAGAGCTCATAAATCAATCTTGGGGCTCGAAGCCCAAATCTTGTAACAATTGTAATTTCTTAAATTGTTTTCTGCTACTTGGTACCTGTTACTCTGTTGTTGTTATCTGTTGATTTTGAAAAGAAAATATAACCTTTGTTAAAGTTTTAAATTCACTTTAATTTCGTAAGTTGAGACCTATTCCAGCCAGCATTTTCTTTCACCTCCAACTACCACGGATAACTCCGTAACAAGTGGTAGCAGAGCGTGGTTGAATGGGTCTCAATTTAGCCCCTTTTGATGGCTAAACATTGTTTTCGTTTCGAACTCTAACAATTTTCTCAGTTGCTGGAAATTTTTTTATTTTTCTAAAATTTATCTGTCATCATGTCCGGCTCTCGCGACGTCCTCCATCCCGGCTATTTGCGCAAGGAGGAATTGATCTATGAATTAACGATCAGGAATGCTCAATCTGGAGGCACGGTTGCTATAGACACCAATAAGTTAAAAGATTCCCTTGATTTGACTATTACCATACCGACTTTGGGAGAAAAAGAGATCGATGACGCTCTCTCCACGATCACTGATAATGCTACTGAGCTAGCATCTGTAGTTAGTTTTTTTGAAGAAAGTGATCCATCTCCTAATCAACTCAAAAGAGTACAGGCCAGATTGTACCACTTTTATAATAGGGTATGTGATCTATTGTCCTTGAAGTTAAATGACCTTCAGGGTAAGGAAGCTAGCGCTGTTACTGAAAATCTGTCTAAAATGTCTAGTAAAGTTAGCCAGTTGTTATCTGGATCTGCTATTCCAAAAACCGACCAGCCTATGGTAGTAAATATCGTAAGTGGGGAGGACCCCTCTAAGGAGGAAAGAGGTAGTACTGCGGAGGCTACCCAACGAACATCTGCCCCATTAGAAACTGTGTCCGATGTCGCACGTCCATTTCACCCTTCGTGTTAAATAATCCTCCTTCTGAATCTGCTTCTCCGCCACTTAGGCCCCTTCCTACTACGTCCCCGGGTTTCAGCAGTTTGCCCCATCCTTTAGCAATGTTGCTCAGAGGTATTTCTAAGTTTTCTGTTAACTCCACCAGTGACGTAATTTCATTCTTAAGGTTTTTAGTTGAGTATCAGGATCATGCCCTTGTTTTTTCTCTTTCTCCGTGTCAAATTTTGTAGATCGTTTATCCCTATGCAATTGGTGTTCTCTCCGATAAGATAGTCAGGGCAATTGCTGAACAGTCATCCATAGAAGACTTCCATGCCCATCCGTTGGCAAATTTTATCTCCGCTCGAGCTAGGTCATCGCTCATTCAAAAGTACTACTACCGAGTACAACGGTTGGATGAAAATTTGGCAGACTTCATCCAAGACATTAAGTTCTACACTAGCGTATTTGCTCTACATTTCCCTGAAGATCAAATTGTACAGGCTATTGTGGAAGGAATTTCACCACATTATAGATCATACTTGTGTTCTGCATCGCGTCCGCAAACTTTTGCCGAGTTAGAAGCTATGGTTGTCTCACCCGAAGGAGTTAGATACGCCGATACCTTGCGTGTCGTGAAAGAACCCCCTCCATCCTCTAGCAGTTTTCGGCCTCCACCTCGCCGACCCGTCACACCCCGTAAATGTTACGCTTGCGGGTCGCCAGACCATCTTCGCAATAAATGTCCACTGATCGAATCTAGTAGGACAAATAAGGAGCAGGTTCATCCCAAGGCTGCTTTAAATGCTGCGGTTTTCACATATTGCCAAGAACTGCCCTAATGCTAGCAGCACTCCCTCCTGCTCAACTTCGGGTGCAACTTCCACCAACAATCAAAAATGACTAGTGGCTTCGGCTGAGTCGGCTAACCCATCTTCCCTAGGCTCAGCCCCAAGTAAACATGTCGAAATTTCAGGGAAAATTCAGTCTTCAAATTTATCTTTTGAAGGTCCCGAAGAATGTCTTAGGATTGCGGCGGATACCCCTGCACCTGTTCCATTTCTCAAAATTGAATTGAATAATGAGCCCGTAACAGCTCTATTAGATTCTGGCAGTGTTTGTCCCATTATTTCGGCTGAGTGGTATTCCAAATTAAAATCCATTTGTAAACTTCCTGGTTTTTGCTTGTCTTCGGTTCAATATGTTTCGGCTAATTCTTCTCCATTAGAAATTTTAGGTTCCTTAAAGGCCAAAATTCGTATTTCTAAATTTACTTGGAAGGTTAAACTATTGGTGGCAAAGCACTTGTCTTGCCCCATTATATTGGGAGCAGACTTCATGTCCCATACTGGTCTAGTGCTCGATCTTCTGAGCAAGTCGTGCACATTCAAATTTGCTTCTAATTGTAAAATCCCTTCACTTAAATGTAGTTCTGTGTCATGCTCATCTGTTTCGCCTACCCAGGATGAGATGTTGTTAGATCTTAGACATCTACCTGAGGAACAGGCTGATAGTATTCGTAAGCTGTGTCAGTCGTTTCCAGAGGTTTTCTCGGATACTCTTGGTGTTACTGACCTTATTGAATACAAGATTGTGGTTACGGATTCCATCTCCGTCAAAGTTCCACCTTATCGACTATCTCCGCCTAAAATGAAGGCTCTGAAGGAGATCATTGATCAGATGTTGAAAGATGGTATTATTCGGCCCTCTAAGTCGGCGTATTCATAGCCTATTTTCCTTGTTCCGAAATCCCAAGGTGGTTTCAGGCCTGTGATTGATTATAGGGCTCTCAATCGGAAGGTGGTGTTACAATCTGTGCCCCTTCCTGACCTTCATTCTTGCTTTTCCTGGTTTCGTAAAGCTAAGTTTTTCACCATCTTGGACCTCAACCAGGCTTATAACCAGATACCATTAGCAGAGGAATCCAAGCACCTGACAGCGTTTGCCACGGATTGGAATTTGTATGAATACAACCCCGTGCCTTTTGGGCTCCCCACGGGAGCAGCGGTACTCAATAGACTGCTAGACAGGTTCTTCTCCGACATCAAGTTTGAGTACTTGTACCACTATCTTGATGATGTCGTCGTATTTTCGGAGACCTTCGAAGAACATCTAGATCATCTGAGAGAAGTTCTCAATCGCCTTCGTAAGGCTGGGTTAACTGTGAAGTTGTCCAAGGTCGCCTTCGCTAAGCCTTCCGTGTCATTCCTAGGGCATATTGTGTCGCCCGATGGTGTTGCAGTCGATCACTCTAGAACACAAGCCATCCGTGATTTCAAGCCTCCCAAGGACATCAAAGGTATTGCTAGGTTCATTGGTATGTTGAATTTCTTCAGGAAATTTATTCCAAATTTCGCCAATAGAGCGGCGCCCTTGAACTTACTACGTAGAAAAGGCGTCAAATTTGAGTGGGGAACTTCTCAAAAAGCCGCTTTTGAAGATCTCAAATTAGCTCTGTGTAATGCCCCTGTTCTGGCTATGCCCGATTTCTCCAAGAAATTCATCGTCCAAACCGACTCGTCGTAGTCGGCGGTAGCTGCAGTCCTTCTTCAAGAGACTGAACTAGGGAGGCGACCCATCGCCTATGCATCT
This sequence comes from Anabrus simplex, assembly GCF_040414725.1. Classification (NCBI taxonomy): domain Eukaryota; kingdom Metazoa; phylum Arthropoda; class Insecta; order Orthoptera; family Tettigoniidae; genus Anabrus; species Anabrus simplex. The sequence continues at coordinate 629,209,947 of NC_090265.1, read as the reverse complement.
AGGACTCTATCGACTCAAGAAGCCAACTATTCCATCTAAGAGCTCGAAGTTTGGGCAGCCTTATTTGCTTTAGAAAAGTTCCGTCTCTATCTGGAACATGTCAAATTCGACTGGGAGACCGATAACCAAGCCTTAAGTTGGGTCTTAGCTAGGCTGCGTCGTACTGGTCGTATAGCCCGGTGGGCCATTCGAATTTCTGCCTTCCAATTTGACGTTAGGCATATCAGAGGTACTGAAAATGTTGTGGCAGACGGACTAAGCCGTATGTTACCCAATGATGTAGAGACCAATGAACTGGTCGATAGTTCTTCACCTCCCGAGTCCATACGACCCGAGGTTAATGCCATTTTAACTGATGCTCCCATGTTGTTTAGGGATCTTGAGAAATATCAACGTGAAGATCCGACGCTGGCCCCTATCATAGAAACCCTTTCTTCTGGGGAAAATGTTGTCTCTTATGTTCTGAGGAATGGTGTTTTATGTTGCCCGTCGAGGCATGATAATAAGATGAAGGTTGTGGTTCCAGCTGTTCTCGTGCCCATGATCTTCAAGTACTATCATGAAACCCCATTAGGGGGGCATTTAGGTAACTTCAAAACCCGTGAAAAGATCCGGGAGATGTTTATTTGGAAAGGTATGGACGGTGAAATTCGTGAACTAGTAAAAGCTTGTAAATCTTGCTTGCTTTGTAAACCCACCATGTCCACCAATGTAGGCCTATTGTCTTCTCATCAAGCATCGCGCCCTATGGAACGTCTGTATATCGACTACGTCGGACCCTTCCCCCAGTCAAATGGGAATGCCAACAAGTTCATCCTTGTGTGTGTAGATGGCTTCACTAGATTTTCATGGTTATTTCCGACTAAGCTGGCTACCGCTCAGTCCACCATTTCCTGTTTAAATTCTATCTTTGCTTCTTTTGGCCCGTGTCAATATATCGTGTCCGACAATGCTAAAGCTTTCACTTCCTATATTTTTCGTAAATTTTGTTTCGATCTATCTATCTCTCATGTAACAACTTCAGCTTACTATCCTCAACCATCTCTGGCTGAACGGGTCAATCGTAATTTGAGGTCGGCGCTGATTGCATATCATCATGAAGATCATTCTAGGTGGGGCACGTCCCTGCATTGGTTAGCTTTTGCTTTGAATTCGGCGGTTCATGAATCTCATAAGTTTACTCCAGCTTCCTTGATGTTCAAGTTTGTTCCCAACACGCCGCTCTCTAGCCTTTCGTCTCTTAGTGATATTCTACCCGAGACAATAGACCCTGATAACATTAAAGATGTTTGGAAGAAGGCTAAGGCCAACCTTAAAGTGTCTTATGAAAAGGTTAGGGAAAGATATGATCGTGAACGGTGACCCACCCATTTGAAGGTAGGCGACCAGGTTATGGTCAAGAATTTTGTTCCCGCGGGCAAGCTTGCCCCTAGAATTCATGGGCCGTGTATTATTCTCGATTTCCTCACACCCGTTACTTTATTATTAAACAATCCAGCCACCGAGAGGATATTTAGGGTTCACCTGTCGCAGGTGAAACCTGTGTAATTTACGTGCTAACTTGGTCCTTATAATTTTGTCAGAATCCTGAAGGTTATATTTTTTAGTTCATTTTAAGGCCTTCTGCCCCTTGTTGTTTTACATTTGGTTGAATCTGCCTTGTATAAATTGTGTGAAACCTTCCCTCAGGTTACTCTGATGTTCTCTCCATAAGGCCATTACCAAGCTCCCGTCTCCTGCTAAACCACACCAGTGGCTAATTAAAATGAAATAAAATCTTCCACGCCGCTGGCCCCTCAGCCTCACCACAAAGACTGTACCCTAAAAACATTTCTGTCCAACAAAAATTCTGCCGCCGAGATCTTAATGTTTCAGTGCCTCCGCAGCCGTGTGGCGCCGTACCGCCACTGTGGTGGAGTACGGGTCCGCTCTACTCCAGTGAGGTGAACCAGTGTACGGCGAGTCGGTGCCCTCTTTCCGGCCAAGGCTGATGTGCGGCGCACCACCTGCTAACTGCCCGCGGTCTGTAAACATCGAAGCGTGTGCGGCGTATTTCACCACAACTACTCCTCTCATAGTAGCGGGAGAGGTCTATCTCAGGGTACTTGAGGGGTCCGAGCGGCCTCCTCTGGACACAAGCAGCGGCGGCTGATCTGGTCGTCAAAGTAATCGGCAACTAATGCACTTATTCAGCTACATGGACATTCCATATCCACAAATACGGCGATTTTGGATTCAACATCAACATCTGGTGGACTTAAAAAAAAATATTCTTCCAAGAATTAAAGTTTTCCTTTGGAATTCAACTACTACAACCATAGAGACCTTTCATCAAAAGCTACTACTAAGAAATTCCAAAACTGGATTTTATTTAATCCCACTTATATCAAATAACTTCTGTGGCCTTCAACTACTGCAAAATTAGATTTCTCTCTTCTAAATTCTGCAACTCATCAGCAAAACTTGGACCTTTTTGTAACAAATTTTTGTTTTCTTCTGTGTCACCCCTTGGGAGGACTTTTTGGAGGGGTGGGTCTGTACCGGGCGGTACACCTCCACGCCGCGAATTCAAATATTGCGCCAGTTGAAACCTCTCTACAGGAGAAACCCTGAACTTTAACAACTGTATTAACTCAACGGTTTCTCGGAAGATGTCACTACTGTAAATTTGGTTATCTTGAAGTGTTCTGAACTGTGTCTATTTTGATTTGTGTTTGTTTGCTCCGTATCAAGAAGTTTGAACATTCTCTAACAGATGTAGCTACCCAAAACTATGGTAACACACTCTGGTGCAATGGAATGAACTTTCCTGAAGAAATATTGTATTCCTAAGTTTTATTTTTACTAAATTTTGTTCTGTGGTTTGTGGGTTGGCAATATAATCCTTTCCTTCCGCCAGTTTTGAAATTAGCCAATCATAAATTTCTGTAACTAATTTTCCACCAATAAGGTGTTTCTTCATCGTCTTGTGTATCAGTTTTTGCTGTCGGCCAATAAAAGTTTGTGGGCGGGTTGTTATCATTCATGAAAGGTCTCGAATGTTCCACGAGAGTATATAAACTGCTGATTTTCTTGTCTCGGGGCCACTTCAGTAACATCTTTCGCAGTGTGTGAACATATATAGCAGGGGGCGGGAAGCGCCTCTTTCTCCAAGCAGCAGTTCACCTACAAGGTAATGGCCTGTTAACATCTTCATTTCTTGCTAGCTCAGCAGTTTTAACCCGCGGGGGAAGGTTCGAATCCTTTTTAATGGAAACCATACTGTATTCACGCAAAGTAGCTGCAGTTTGGGATAGAGAGTGCTTAACCCTCTCGAACTCCCCTTCATTTTGAATTTGAGGTGACTATGTTTTCGTAACCGTTTTTCTCTTCCTTCTTAAAGTCTTAAACTTATTTGCCAACTAGTCACCTCCCTAGTATGGGATTAGCCCCTGTATAACTGGCCAAGTGCCACCTATGTTTTAAGAAGTTTCATGTAGAAATGCAAGCTACGCCTCCAGTCAATTTGGTTTTTTGGGCCACTTAATTAACCAAGAGTTTGTTTTCTTCATGTGAATGCCCGGTAGGTTGGGTACAAGATACCCCTGTTTCTCTGTATGTGTGCCTTAAGGGCAGTTAGGAAAGAAGTTTGTTGTAGCCTGTGATAGGGTTGTAAAATTGAGAGTGGGTCTGCTCTTTCCCTCTTAATATTGTAATTAGGAGCAAGTGCTCCTTGTACTTAGGGGTTTTCTGCCCTGTAACTATTGTGGTGGTGAGATGAGAGCTCATAAATCATTCTTTAGGCTCGAAGCCCAAATCTTGTAACAATTGTAATTTCTTAAATTGTTTTCTGCTACTTGGTACCTGTTACTGTGTTGTTATCTGTTGATTTTGAAAAGAAAATATAACCTTTGTTAAAGTTTTAAATTAACTTTAATTTCGTAAGTTGAGACCTATTCCAGCCAGCACCTTCTTTCACCTCTAACTACCACGGATAACTCAGTAACAATAACAATAATAATAATAATAATAATAATAATAATAATAATAGTAATGCCATCAATAATGCCCAGCAAAATATGGCAATTCATGACAACACAGTATGTAAAACAATTTGCTTCAAATACTTAGGAGAGTGGATAACGAACGACACAAAAGAAAAAAAACAGCTATAAAAACTAGAGTGCACAAAATGGAATGGATGCTCCACATGACAAAAAATGCATATAACAAAAAAAAAAAAAAATTCCTTATCCTGGAAGACAATTCGAAACATTACCAAACAGTAGTCAGACTTGAAAATTTATATGCGGCGGAAACAATTAAACTAACAAGAACTGGATATCTCGAAAAACAAGAGAAGGTTGAGAGAAGAAGTTTGAGAAAAATACTGGAAGCTAAAAGAAATAATAATGCAGAACACAGGTTAAGACCAAACAGAGAGCTATATATGGAATTTGAAAAACTAACTGACGTAGTGAGGAAAAGAAGACTACAAATGTTTGGACACGTTTACAGAATGGATGACAACAGACTAACCAAGCGCATTTTCAACCTTCGGAATAGCTACAAATCTAAACCCACATGATTCACTGAAATTGAAAACATGAAAAATGCTGTAATTAATACAGTTACAATCAAAAACAGATTTTTTTAATGAAGCAGTTCAAAAGAAAGCGTTTCAGGAGCGGAAGAAACCAACAAGTCCGCCTCTGTGGTGTAGTGGTTAGTGTGATTAGCTGCCACCGCCCGCAGACTGGTGTTCGATTCCCGGCTCTGCCACGAAATTTGAAAAGAGGTACGAGGGCTGGAACGGGGTTCACTTAGCCTCCGGAGGTCAACTGAGTAGAGGTGGGTTCGATTCCCACCTCAGCCATCCTGGAAGTGGTTTTGCGTGGTTTCCCACTTCTCCTCCAGGCAAATGCCGGGATTGTACCTAAATTAATGCAACGGCCGCTTACTTCCCTATTCTTTGTCTATCACTTCCAATCTTTCTATGTCCCCCACAAGGCCCCTGTTCAGCATAGCAGGTGAGGCCGAGTGGGCTAGGTACTGGTCCTCCCCCAGTTGTATCCCTCGACCCAAATTCTGTCGCTCCAGGACACTGCCCTTGAGGCGGTAGAAGTGGGGTCCCTCGGCAAGTCCGAGGGAAAAACCACCTCTGAGAGGTAAACAGATTAAGAAGGAAAGACATGAAGAAGAAGACAGTTTCGAAGTTAATCTCGGCAAATGACATGATACCGATGGTTTTAAAAAATGCGCGATAGCCTGGTATCAAGCGCGGATCAACTGCTCACCAATACACCGCCATCGCCCTTCGGCAGAAAAGACAAATTTTAATACGCAATTTCCCTTTTTACTGACACCAGCAGAAAACAATAGGTACGTACCACAAAATCGCGTTTTTCTTTTCGATGTTAATGTCGGAGAATTACGTAATACGGACGCTTCTCCAAATTTGCGACGGCCGGGAATCAAACCCGAGTAAACTGCTCGGAAGGCAACTATGCTCACCATTACACCACAGTGGCATCTTGGCCTGTCGGTTAGGTCATCAGGCCTGAGAGTGGTTGGATCCTCAAATAGCACCACCAAATGCTATGCAGGTATAGGAAAATCAGAAAACTAATGGCAGCACTAAAATGAGGCAAGGCGAGGAGTGAGGTAGTTTGCCATTGCTTTCCTCACTGGACCAGACAGTGGTATTGCAGCACGACTTACCCTATGAGCAACAGCTCTGATAACACAGACGCACTGGTCGTGCTACGAGTGTCATTCATTACTCAGCATCACCCACACCCCAGCAGCTTCATATTGTCACAATCATGGATGAGACTCGGACTTCGGTGGAAGCTAAACTTTGCTTTGGTCTATGCCAAGAGATGATAAAAGAAGACTGTATCCACCAAGAACCGACAGCAGGCAGGGGCATCTTTGGTACAAGAAGGAAAAAGTTTATTATACAAGGTCTTCTTTACTGAAATCAGTTGAAAGCAGAGACACGTATCACAGATTCGCGTTAGAAGTTTAGTGGAGAATGACACGATACCGTCGCTTTCAAAAATGTGCGTCGGTCGGGAATCGCACCCCGGTTAACTGCTTCGAAGGCAACTATACTCACCATTACACCACCATCGCACCATAGCAGAGCACTGAAGAGGTCAATACACAAGCACTTCTTTACTGATGTCAGCAGAAAGCTATAGGCATGTGTTGTAAAATCACGTGTTCAACCGTCGGTAGATGCAGTATGGGTCTCGGCCCATAAGTGGCCACGGCTGGCCCGCGGTCCAACAGCTCCGCACTCCGACCGGCCAACCGAGCAGAGGAGGAGTGGCCACGGCTTTACCGCTGCTCTATGCCTCTGCATTCGGGATACGGGACACGACTGGACCACACGGCTGGTCCCAACCGTCGGCTGTCCTGAGAATTATTTTCCGTTCTTTTCCAGTCTTCTGCAATAAGGCGAATGGCGGGGCAGTTCCTAGTATAGGCCACGGCCGCCAACTCCCTCATATTCTCTAGGCATCTCCTTCACCAAAACAAATCTCCCAGCCTGAGAGACGGCGTCACCGTCTAAGAGGCCCGCCTCCCCATTCATGGAGGAGTGAAAACATTTTCTGCTAGTGACTTTACGTCGCACTGGCGACGATAGAATATGAAAGGCCTAGGAGTTGGAAGAAGGCAGCCGTGGCCTTAATTAAGGTACAGCCCCAATTTTTGCCTGGTGAGAAAATGGGATACCATGGAAAACCATCACCAGGGCTGCCGATAGTGGAATTCCAAACCACTATATCCTGGATGCATGCTCACAGCCGCGCGCCCCTAACCGCATAGCCAACTCGCCCGATGAAAACATTTTTGTAGTAGTAGTAGTAGAGCACGTGTTCAGTTCCGACGTTCATGTCGGCGAATGACATGATACAGAGGATCTTAAAAATAGCCGGAAATCGAACCCGGAACAATTGTATGAAAGGCAAATATTACACCACCATCGTAATCTTAAGACGTTTAATACACAAGTTCTTCTTTAGTGGCGTCACTAAAAAACTGCAGGTATGATTCGAAGTTACTCCCGGCGAGTGTAATGGTACCGAAGATCTTTTTTTTTTTTTTTTTTTGCTAGGGGCTTTACGTCGCACCGACACAGATAGGTCTTATGGCGACGATGGGATAGGAAAGGCCTAGGAGTTGGAAGGAAGCAGCCGTGGCCTTAATTAAGGTACAGCCCCAGCATTTGCCTGGTGTGAAAATGGGAAACCACGGAAAACCATTTTCAGGGCTGCCGATAGTGGGATTCGAACCTACTATCTCCCGGATGCAAGCTCACAGCCGCGCGCCTCTACGCGCACGGCCAACTCGCCCGGTACCGAAGATCTTAATAATAATAATAATGTTATTAGTTTTACGTCTCACTAACTACTCTTTTACGGTTTTCGGAGACGCCGAGGTGCCGGAATTTAGTCCCGCAGGAGTTCTTTTACGTGCCAGTAAATCTACCGACACGAGGCTGACGTATTTGAGCACCTTCAAATACCACCGGACTGAGCCAGGATCGAACCTGCCAAGTTGGGGTCAGAAGGCCAGCGCCTCAACCGTCTGAGCTACTCAGCCCGGCACCGAAGATCTTAAAAGATCTTAAAAGTGTGCGAAGGCCGGGAATCGCACGCGGATCTTTTTTTTTTTTTTTTTTTTTTTTGCTAGTTGCTTTACGTCGCACCGACACAGATAGGTCTTATGCCGACGACGGGACAGAAAGGGCTAGGAGTGGGAAGGAAGCGGCCGTGGGCTTAATTAAGGTACATCCCCAGCATTTGCCTGGTGTGAAAATGGGAAACCACGGAAAACCATTTTCAGGGCTGCCGAGATTGGGGTTCGAACCTACTATCTCCCGAATACTGGATACTGGCAGCACTTAAGCGACTGCAGCTATCGAGCTCGGTCGCACCCGGTTCAACTGCTCGGAAAGCAACCTTGCTCACCATTAAACCACCATGGAACCTTGAGATGCGAGTGAACTGCTTTAATACACAAGTTCTTCTTTAGTGACGTCACCAGAACGCTACAGGTTTGTATCACAAATTCACATGTTCAGTTTCGAAGTTACTCTCGGGTAGTGTAATGGTACCGAAGATCTTGAAAGTGCGCGATGGCCGGGAATCGAACCAGGATTAACTGCTTGGAAGGCAACTATGCTCACCATTACACCAACATCGTATTTTGGCGGGTGATAGAATTGCTTTAATACACAAGTTCTTCTTTAGTGGCGCTTAAGAAAGCTACAGGTATGTATCATAAATACGCGTGTGCAGGTTCGAAGATACTCCCGGCGAGTGAAATGGAACCGCAGATCTTAAAAGTGTACGATGGCCGTGAATCGAGCCCGGATCAAATGCTTGGAAAGCAACTGTGCTCACCATTACACCACCATCGCACCTTGGCATCCGAGCGAACTACTTTAATACACAAATTCATCTTTAGTGACGTCACAAGAAAGCTACAGGTATATATCATAAGTTCACGTGTCCAGCTTCGAAGGTACTCTCGGTGAGTGACATGGTGTCGAAGATCTTAAATGAGTTCTATGGCCGTGAATCTATCCCGTATCAAATGTTTGGAAGGCAACAATACTAACCATTACAAAATCAGCGCAACTTGGCATATGAGTGAACTGCTTTAAAACACACCTTCTTTTAAGTGACGTCACCAGAAAGCCACAGGTATGTATCGTAAATTCACGTGTTCAGTTTCGAAGTTACTCTCGCCGAGTGCAATGGTAACAAAGATCTTAAAAGTGTGCGATGGCCGGGAATCGAACCCGGATCAACTGCCTGGAAGGCAACTATGCTCACCATTAAACCACCATCTCACATATGCACGTGAGCGAACTGCTTTAGTACACAAGTTCTTCTTTAGTGACGTTTAAGAAAGCTACAGGTGTGTATCGTAATTTCGCGTGTTCAGGTTCGAAGTTACTCTCGGCGATTGTGTTGGAACCGAAGATCTTAACAGTGTACGATGGCCGGGAATCAAACCTGGATCAACTGCTTGGAAGGCACCTATGCTCACCATTACACCACCATCGCACCTTGGCATTCGAGCGAACTACTTAAATATACAAATTCTTCTTTAGTGACGTTTAAGAAAGCTACAGGTGTGTATCGTAATTTCGCGTGTTCAGGTTCGAAGTTACTCTCGGCGATTGTGTTGGAACCGAAGATCTTAACAGTGTACGATGGCCGGGAATCGAACCCGGATCAACTGCCTGGAAGGCAACTATGCTCACCATTAAACCACCATCTCACATATGCACGTGAGCGAACTGCTTTAGTACACAAGTTCTTCTTTAGTGACGTTTAAGAAAGCTACAGGTGTGTATCGTAATTTCGCGTGTTCAGGTTCGAAGTTACTCTCGGCGATTGTGTTGGAACCGAAGATCTTAACAGTGTACGATGGCCGGGAATCAAACCTGGATCAACTGCTTGGAAGGCACCTATGCTCACCATTACACCACCATCGCACCTTGGCATTCGAGCGAACTACTTAAATATACAAATTCTTCTTTAGTGACGTCACAAGAATGCTACTGGTATGTATAATAAATTCGCGTGATCAGCTTCGAAGGTACCCTCCGATAGTGACATGGTATCGAAAATATTAACAGTGTGTGATGGCCGGGAATCTATATCGCATCAAATGCTTGGAAGGCAACAATGCTAACCATTACACAATCAGCGCTATTTGGCATGCGAGCGAACTGCTTTAAAACACACCTTCTTCTTTAGTGACGTCACCAGGAAGCAACAGGTATGTTATATAAAGTCACGTGTTCAGTTTCGAAGTTATTCTCGCTGAGTTTAATGGTACCGAACATCTTCCAAGTGTGCGATCGCCGGGAATCGAACCCGTATCTACTGCTTGGACGGCAACTATGCTCACCATTACACCACAATCCCACATTGGCACGCGAGCGAACTGCTTTGAAACATAACTTCTTGTTTAGTGACATCACAAGAAAGCTAGAGGTATGTATCAAAAATTCGTGTGTTCAGGTTCGAAGTTAGTCTCGGCGAGTGTAATGGCACCGAAGGTCTTAAAAGTGTGCTATGGCCGACAATCGAACCCTTATCAACGGCTTGGAAGGCAACTATGCTCACCATTATACCACCATCGCACACTGGCACGCGAGGCACCAGAAATGAGAAAAGAACCATCTTTCGACAATTCGGATAATGAAATATATTAGACAATTGACCTTGTAAATTACATACACAGATTAACATGGGATTTGAAAAAAGTCCAAGGACAATATAAATGAAGTCTAGTAATGCGTTTTCCCACTTTTATTAAAGACCACAGAGTTCGAAACAATCAAAACAAAGGAAGAAACTGCTACCCAAAATCTTCTCACAAACTTTAAAACGACTTACACATATCGTAAACTCATAACATTCTTTTTTAGGATAACAAAGATAAACTTTTCATAAAGCAACATTTTAGCAAGACAACCATAATTATTGGCCACGATTTAAAAAAACCTAACTCCAGGGTGTTTTACAAAACTCTAATAATGCTAGCATAGGAGGGACGGGAGGGAAAGGAGGAAGATAAAACAATAACAAGGATGAAAGAAAATCAGGAATCCGTTTGCGCAATACCTACAGAGAGTTCTTTCGCCGGCTACTGTGCTATTCAAAAGGTTTGAACATATCATGTCGACGGTGGTCACTCAGTCCAAATTAAGGTTTTTCATCTTCATTTTATGTCGTGAAAATTTTAAGTCCAGAGAACATGGAAACAGATTAGGCACGAAATAAGGCCTTCAGAATGAATAGACAGACAAGTGCCAGACAGGGCAAATTTAGTCTTTGCAAAATTAGGAGTGAAGTGTTAGCTCACCCAGTCTCCCGACGATACGATGTTTCCTGTTGGACGAAAAAGACTAGCGCTTGAATACAGCAAGGCGCACAAGGACAGTGGCCCCCTCCACACACACACTCTGAATACAATTCGATGGCAGGCTGGCTGAAACTTTTTTTTTTTACGGGGGGTACCCGTAGCCTGCTCCCCCGCCGTGACCATCGACTCAATCTACATGGCCTCCGACACGCTATTAATTTCTAAGAAGAAAAGAGATAATTGGCTAGAGTGGGAAGTGATACTACAGCAGTATCTGCCTGTCCCCATGCTCAGCACGTTACCAGGCCAGATGTGGTGGTGGGTATCAATAGTGGTGTAATCGGGTAGTAAGAGTCAGGAAAAAACCACATAGGCGGAAATAGAAAGATGCCTACATGTAAAACCTGACATTTTGTAGATAGCACATGCAAGGATGTGCTTCTGGAGAGGTCCAGGAATTTGTGTTGGGAATGGGTATCATGCACTAGTCATTAGCCTATTCCTCGCCATTCCAGTTATTCAGGGGATCAGTCCTTCTGGGTACTGCTGTGACTAGCGCGGGCCATGCCGGTTGCCGAGCCATGCGGCAATAGCCACTAGTGCCTGCCGCACCGCCCGACCCCCTTGAGGTCCCTCGTACACAGTCTCCAGTCCAGGAGAATGAGGCCAAGCCCGCCGAGGCGGGGACCTGCTGGATGGTTGTGGGACATGGCGCCGGGCCTCCTTCCTTTTGGCCCCCGAGTGCTGCGCAGGCCGTGTAGTGGTGATCACCACCATAGCGGTTGCACCTCACCTCGAGCCCACAACTGACCTGACGGTGGCCCCACCTCAGACAGCCGAAACACTGCAAGAGCTGCTGAGGGAGACGTTTTACTCTCACCTGACTGCCGCTACCCGCTGAGGTCCTCTCCTAATTGGCTCCTCAATTGACTGCTGTCCTGGGAGCAGTCTTGGGTTGCGGCTGGGCGGTCCTCTCCTGATGGGCCGGCGTCGCCTTCTGCTTCGTGGTCCGGCGTTGTCTTCTTCTTCTTCCCGGGCGTGTCTTCTCGGCAGGGGAAGAGGCCTCGTCCTGGTGGCCCTCCTCCCGGCCTGGTGATCCCAGGGTAGCTGATGGCTCCGCTGCGTCGCCGTCTTCCTCCTTCTCCCGGTTGGCTGCAGCGGCGTCGGTCGGTGCTAACACTCGACTACGTTCCCGGTCCTGGGGCGCGCACATCGAGGTCTGCAGCTCGAAAGACACGATGGTAGGCTGGGCCTGGGTAGCAGCCTCCGAACGCCATGGGGCGTCCTTTTCCACTGCTGTGCTACCATCCGCCATCAGGGGCGCCTTCCTGGATTGCACCCGGGTGACAGGCCCTTCCTGGTAGGCCTGGGTCTGCGACCACTTCGAGGAGGTGGCCCTTGGAGGAGCGGTCTGCGTCCACTTCGCAGTTCCAAGCCGCTCAGCCTGGGTCGCACAGTCGCGGCGCCAGGGGGCGGCATGCTCCACCTCCGTAGTGGCGTCGCTGGTCTCCGGCTGAGTGGCTTGGACTAGGTCGGTGTTAACCGCCCTATGCCTTAGCCTCCTCGGCGTCTGGGTGATGGCCTCCCTGGTCTCCGGCTCAGCATTCCTCCTGAGGGCGCCGGCGTTCGTCCCTGGCACGCCGTTCTTCCAAGTCAGTCGGACTACCTGAAACAGAGTAGAGAGCTCCATCTCCACGTCGTGTATCCGCTCCTGGTCGTGATGCCTTATGATGAGGCCTCCTGGTAGAAAGCTCTCCACGGACATGGTCGTCGGGAGCCTCCTGCCTCCCAGTAGGGGGCGCCGCACTCTGTCCAGGACTAGGGCACGTTCGGAATGAACAGGGCGACTTGGCTTGTAGTAGACGAGCAGGGCCTCGTACACCGGATCGGTGTAGCCCTCAGAGAAAAAGCCATCAGGGGGGTTGAACCCCTCCCTGTGCGGCTCCGTCTCCACCGCGGTCTGCGACGCGTCCTGCTCCTTCGGTGAGGACGGTGTCTTCGGTTCGGGGTGGTCCTACATCCATTGCCGCGTTGGGTAGAAGCGGCCTCCCTTGTAGATAACTCCTTTCGCCAACGCCATGCCATAGGGAGCGTCTCTGAAGTTCGCCGTGGTCATCCTGAAATAAAATCCTGAAAGAGAAAAGCGAGCACTGAGAAGTGCTCAGCTTAGACAAATGCTCCTTCGAAGATGTACTAATAAGTACAAGTGGCTGGCTGATACTTGAAAAGTACAGAGCGCCTGGCAAGGAGAGAGAAAGCGCAGCGAGAGGCACGTACGTCCTTTCACTACGACTGTCAGCTCGTCCCTGGCTGAGACTTTTCTTTTTTCCTTTCTTTTTCTTTTTTTATACGGGGGGCCCCCGTATCCCGCTCCCCCGCCGTGACCATCGACTCAATCTACATGGCCTCCGACATGCTATTAGATTCTAAGAAGAAAAGAGATAGCTGGGTAGAGTGGGAAGTGATACAAGGAGTATATGCCGGTTTCCGAGTCAGACTCGCTACCACGGCAAAGTTTGTGTTGGTTGGAAATTGTTAAGGTGTGGTATTGAAGGGTCAGGGAAAAATCACATAGGCAGAAAGAAGAGAGAGCCTACATGTAAAACCTGACATCTTTTTATAGCACATGCAAGGATGTGGGCTGGAAGAAGACCAGAGGTTGTGTTAGTTAGGTACAGGTAACATGCACAGAACGTAAACCCATTCCTCGCCGTTCCATCGTCTGGGCACTGCTATGACTAGCACGGTCCTTGCCGGCTGCGGAGCCATGCGTCGAGTACCAGTAGGGCCTGTCGCACAGCTCCACCTCCTTGGGGTACCTCGTACCCAGTCTCCAATCCCGGAGAATGAGGCCAAGCCCGCCGAGGCGGGGGCCTCCTGGAAGGGAGTGGGTCATGGCGCCGGGCCTCCTTCCTCTCTGCCCGCGCCATGGCCCTGTAGACTGGGCAACTGCGGTGGGAGGCCGGGTGGCCCCCCCGTGCAATTGGCGCACACCGGCGCCTCCTTAAGTGTTGCGCAGGCCGTGTAGTGGTGATGACCACCACAGCAGTTGCACCTCACCTCGAGCCCACAGCTGACCTGACGGTGGCCCCACCTCAGACAACGGAAACACTGCAAAAGCTGCTGAGGGGGACGTTTTGCTCTCACCTGACTGCCGCTACCCGCTGAGGTACTCTCCTGATTGGCTCCTCGGTTGACTGCTGTCCTGGGAGCAGTCTTGGGTTGCGGCTGGGCGGCCCTCTCCTGGTGGGCCGGCGTCGCCTTCTGCTTCGTGGTCCGGCGTCGTCGTCTTCTTCTTCTTCCCGGGCGTGTCTTCTCGGCAGGGGAAGTGGCCTCGTCCTGGTGACCCTCCTCCCGGCCTGGTGACCCCAGGGTAGCTGGTGGCTCCGCTGCGTCGCCGTCTTCTTCCTTCTCCTGGCTGGCGGCGGCGGCGGCGTCGGTCGGTGCTAACGCTTGACTGCGTTCCCTGTCCTGTGGGGCGCACATCGAGGTCTGCAGCTCGCTAGACGTGCTGGCAGGCTGGCCCTGGACAGCAGCCTCAGAACGCCAGGGGGCGTCCTTCTCCACTGAAGTCGCACAGTCGCGGCGCCAGAGGGCGCCATGCCCCACCTCCGCGGTGGCGTCGCTGGTCGCCGGCTGGGTGGCCAGGACTAGGTCGGTGTTAACCGCCCTATTCCTTAGCCTCCTCGGCGTCTCCCTGGTCTCCGTCGCGGCCCTGACTGCGCCGGTGTTCATCCCCGGCACTCCGTCCCTCCCTGGTAGACGGATGACCTGGAACAGAGAAGAAAGCTCCCTCTCTGCGTCGCGCATCCGTTCCTGGTCGTGATGCCGGATAATGAGGCCTCCTGTTAGGAAGCTCTCGACGGCCATGGTGGACAACCAGGTTGTCCACGGCTCGTGTGCCGGGGTCTCCGGCACAGGTTCCAGCGTCTGCGGCTCCGGGTTGCTCTCCGGTGTCGGTGTCATGTCGGTGAAGAGATCTCGGGAGCAGGAGCCCGATCGCCACCGTCCGTTCTTCGGTCGTCATCGTATCCGCCTGGTTGTCCACCCTGGTCCTCCTGTAATAAACTCTGAAAGAGAAAGAGCGAGCACTGAGAAGTGCTCAGCTCAGACAAATGCTCTTCCGAAGTCGTACTTGTTACCGTGTTTTTGTGGTAGTTAAGCATGAAAGAAGGTGCTGGGTGGTGAATAGGTCTCAAGCTACTAAAGTGAAATTAATTTTAAAATTTAACAGGGTTATATTTTCTTTTCAAAATTAGGTAACAACAAATAGAACAGGTACTTAGTAGCCAAAACACGATTGAAAATAATACATTTACAAAGGTACCCCATTTGGGGCTTCAAAAGTCAGAAACATAATTCTTGAGCAATGAGCCCAACCTTACAATGAACACCATACAACAAAGGGGCCGAAAACCCCCAAACATGCCAGAAACATTTGCTTCCAATTACCCCCAAAAGCCTCCTTGAGGCAGAAACACAATTTTCAAGAAAGGGTAACTTCCCCCTAAAATACAAGCCTATCATAGGCCACTCCGAACTCCACCTTTAAGCTGTCCTCAAAGGACATATACACAGGGGTAAAATACCCAACCTACTGAGGTCTGTTAAATGACAAGAAGGTTAATGCGTGACCTCTAAAATACAATTTGAGAGGAGGCGAACTTGCACTCCCAATACACTTTGCTTAAGACCTACTTGGCACTAGGCCGTTAATACAAGGGCTAATCCCATACTACAGAGGTGACTTAATAGCAATTTATGTTATATTACGGAAGAATTGGTTGAGAAAAATAAGTTCACCTCAAAACGATGTGAGTGGGAGCTCGAGAGGGTTAAGCACTCTCTATCCCGATATGTCGTTTGAAAATAGAATAGATACCAGTTGTTTTTACATTTTAGGAAAAGGTTACATGGTTGAACGCTTAGAACCCGCCCCGAAAGTTAAACTGCTGAGCTAGCAAAGAAAGAAGTTATTAATCGGCCATTACCTTGTTGTTGACCGCTGCCGAAGAAAGAGGCGCTTCCCGCCCCCTGCTATGTACTTAACACACTGATAGATGGAACAAAAGTGGCCCGGAGACCCAAAAATCAGCAGTTTATAACCTCTCGTGGAAGGTTCTAGGCGTTAGGGGAATGAAAACACCCGCCCACAATTATTTTATTGGCTAGGACCCCGCAATCGATACAAGTTGGGGGAAGATACTCCAGATTGGTCAGAAATTAATAGAAGAATTCCGGGATTGGATACATTCATAACAAGGGGAAGAAAGGGGTAAATATTGCCAACTTAAACAAGGACAGAAAGAAATTTAACAAAGAACAAACTCTTGAAATTAAATTTTCTCCAACAAAATAGTTCTTTGACTCCGCACTAGGTTGCACTATTGTAGATCTTCAGTAGTGTCCTCTAGAAGAGAAAGTTCACACTTCTTACTTCAAGCGAAACAAAAACACATCAAAAATGACACAGTTCTAAAACTCCAAAATTTACAGGTAGTGACATCTTCTGAGAAGGTAGAAAATTAATACCGTCAATAAAGTTCAGACTTCCTCCAGCAGAGGAGTTTCAACAGGCGCACATTTTAAATTAGCGGAGTGGAGGTGTACCGCCCGGTACAGTACTAATAAGTACAGCTGCCTGGTTAGCACTTGAGAAGTACTGAATGCCTGGCAAGGAGAGAGAGAGCGCAGCGAGAGGCACGTACGTCCTTTCACTTCGGCAGTCAGCTCGTCCTTTAAAAAAAACCTGGCTGAGACGTGCACGGCAGTGCATTATATACGCCAACAAACGAAGCCCAGTAAAGTCGAGAAGTTTTGGGTGACGTAGCAGATGACGTAGACCATAGAATGTAAACACAGAGTGGCAGTCAGTATGTAGTGAGACACGGGAAGGAAGAGACGGGTGAACAACAAATATGTATAAACCATTAATACATAGATAATAATAAAAGTAGAAAGCATATAGTCCAGTAGAAATGTAGATATTGCAGAGTACATGGAGCCGTAGATGAGACGATGTTTCGAGAAGCATATAGAACGTAGATCGACGGGTTATGGCAGGAGCACGTTACAGACGTCAACAGAAAGCTAGAGGTATGTATCATAAAGTAACGTGTTCAGTTTCGAAGTTACTCTAGGCGAGAGTAACAGTACCAAATATCTTAAAAAAATTTGATAGCCGGGGATCGAAAACGGATCACCTGTTTCGAAGGCAACTATGCTCATCATTACACCACCATCGAACCTCGGCATATGAGTGTACTGCTTTAATACACAAGTTCTTTAGTCTTCTTTAGTAACGTCACAAAAAAGCTACAGGTATGTATCTTAAATTCACGTATTCAGTTTCGAAGTTACTCTCGGCGAGTGTAATGGTACTGTACCGGTTACGACATGTACATGAGTATTTTTTGAGTATAAATGACATTTAATTATTACGCGTAATGTTATGAGAACGCCTGGTTTGTTTACCGTCAGCGGGGCAAGCAAACGAGTGAAGGACAGCTGTGAGCTGTGACGTAGCCACAGGGGCTAGTTAGACCGCCCGCCCGTCACAGCACGTGTTCCCAGCCTGGACTCGTATATTCTAGATTCCACGTCACATCTTCCAGATTGTTCGACGGGGAAAATTTTGTAACTCCCGTAATAATTACGCTAGCGGCTTGAGCGATATGTCATCTTGTTTAGGATCACCTGAACATCGCAATGTTCGAGTTTGAAGTAAATCCATCGAGGGATTCAGGAGATATTCAGTCAAGCCGTATTATGACGTAGACGTCCCGGATCGAATAAAAGGTGGGCCCACTGTAGCCTGTTCACTCAGTTACAGCTGAGTAGTCAGCGTGGATACTCTCGCTGCTACTATCGTCGTGTAGTGACAGTCCCGACGGGAACTCTGTAATTTTCTAAGTATTCATAAAGTGAACTTGTATTTTTCTTCGAGTGTGAGAGAACGAATTCTTCCAAGTATTCTCAAGTGGACTTGCAATATTTCGAGTGTTAAAGAACTTTTTCTAAGTCTTCATAATTGAACTTACAATATTTACGGGTGTTCGAGATTGGAATTTTTCCAATTATTCATGAAATGGACTTGTATTATTTACGTGTGTTAAATTCATAATTGGACTTGTATTATTTACGTATTTTAAAGGACGAATTCTTCATAAATTGAACCTGCAATATTTGCGAGTGTTAAAAGACTCATTCCTCTAATAAACTTGTGTTTTTCGTACATGTTCACTCAAAGACTTGTACATTCGCCAGTGTTGATTCAAAGACTTATAAATTTTGCCAGTGATAGACTGTGAATTTATTCATGTGGATTGACTTGTGTTTTTCGTACATGTTCACTCAAAGACTTGTACATTCGCCAGTGTTGATTCAAAGACTTATAAATTTCGCCAGTGATAGACTGTAAATTTATTCATGTGGATGGACTTGTGTTTTTCGTCCGTGTTCATTCAAAGACTTGTACCTTCGCCAGTGATGAACTTTAAATTTGGTCATAGTTTCATGAGAAGGGACTTGTGTTATTTTTGCCAGTATTTATTCAGAGATGAGGACTTTGCTAGTGGTGAACTTTGAAAGTACTCATAATCCTCGTATACAGAGACATATCATTTTACGAGTGTTAAATTTTGAAAGTCTTGACGAATAATAACCAGTGACTTCGCTAATAGGTTAATCACCCAAGGTTTTTATGAACTCAAATTTATCAGTACTGCGAGTGACCTTGGAGACATCAACCCTCTCAGTCACATTGGACTGAGGGCGTAAATGATTATCTGCAACATCACCAGGATCATCGGGGTTCAACCTGGGCCTCGAAAGTTCGAGGCATCTCTACCTTCTACCAACCCAGACAGTCCAGCTGCTTCTGTACGGAGTCCCTGGAATCTTCTGGAACGTGTTCCAACCTGCTCGGCTTGGTGAACTGGAGAATCCGAGCCATATTATAGGACTATGTGGAAGACAACTTATATCTACCTGGAGGTGATGTGCAATTTCATGTCTTATATGTATAAACTCATGTTCAGTCAAAGTCAAAGTTTTCTTGTAGATAGGACCCTACCTCCTGTACCGAGCCCTAGCTACTAGTCACCCAGTTTTTGCCCTGAGAACTATATACTTGCATACTTTAAAATATAATCTGAGAGTCGGGCTCTTTTACCGGTGCAGAGAGGAGGGTAATATACGTGGCACCCTACACGTTGGGCTCGATAGCTAGGTTAACAGTGCTATCAATTAATAGACAATCACAACACCCTGGACTTGGTGTTCTTCTTTTTTTGTTTACAAAGTGAAACTTATGCAATGGACGTGGCAAATAATTTGTGTTTTATGTGTTCTTTGTCATATGGTTGATTTCTATGTGTTGATATATGATGAACTGAGTGCTTTTGAACTTTTAAAGCCACTGATATTGCAATTTCCATTTGAAATTTTCTATGTGTCACATTTTGAAATATTTACATTGCTCTAAACATGGAAAATATACTAGCAGCAATTGGATCCCTTAGGCTTAATATGAGTGAGGCTCATGCCAATTTAGAGACTAGGCTTACTTCAACTTGTGCTAACTTAGAGCGACGTCTTACCGAAACTAATACTAATCTTTCTAGCTTGGCTGAAGCTAATGTTCAAACTAATACTAATATTTCTAGCTTGGCTGAGGCTAATGTTCAAACTAATGCTAATCTTGCCAATGTAGACCAACGTTTAAATAACTTAGCCCAAGCAAATGTTAAATCTAATGCCAACCTAGATAGGCGCTTAGCTGAATCAAATGCTAAGTTAAATAATTTAGCAGAATCAAATGCCAACCTAGATAGACGCTTAAATAATATAGCAGAATCTAATGCCAACCTAGATAGGCGGTTAGTGGAAGCTGATGGGAGGTTAGATAAGCGTTTACATGACGTGGTTCATTCCCAATTTACTGATATGAACACGAAATTAGAATCACGTTTCGACCAAGCAAGTGTTAGAATAGAAGAAAGATTCTCTGAGTCCAATAAGAAAATTGATGACCGATTTACGGAAATTAATTCTCAGCTTACTCGTAACATCGAGGAGATGAGAAAAAGGTTGTACCTTCCGTTCAACAGCTTTCACGGGATATTGAGGAATTCAAGGCCGAATTTCAAGAGTCACATGGTCAGCTTTCGCAAATGCAGGCTAAAATTGTTTCTGTCCAAGATACTCTTCGGGACACGGTTAAGAATGACATGTCCAGAGTTGGAAACGAAGTTGCTTTATTAAAAGCTAAGCAGGGCGAGTTTGACAAACGATTCACGCAGCAAGCCGATAATACGACCACACAAATTAGTCGTATTTGTAAAGATGTTGGTGAACTTAAAACTGAATTGAAGAACGATGTCAAACAAGTCGAAGGAATAGTCCAACTCCAGTTGGGAGATGTTAAAAATAATCTCGAACAACTAGCCACTAAGGTCGTTAATCTTGAATCTCGAGATACTTCCAGACCTATTTGTAGTTCGATGGAAGGAGTTGAAGGAACGTCATACCAGACAACTATCGTTAAAATCCAAGAGGAAAACCTCCTAACTTCTCCGGTAAAGAAGATTATACTGCTAAAGAGTCTCTGATTAATGTAGCGGAATATTTTCAAGAACATAAGATTAGCGAGGATAGAAAGCTAAGAACAGTTGCCCGATTACTTGAAGGCAAAGCTCTTTCTTGGTATTCCGTATTCAAATCCAATTTCAAGACGAACTCTGACTTTGAGAAAGCTTTAATTGAATGTTTTTGGAACGCAGAAACTCAACACCTTATCAAATTTCAACTATATTCGAGAAGGTATAACACCTCCATTAACACCTCTCGATACGCAGACTTTTTATTATCTCAGTTGAAGAAGATGCAGTATTTAGATCCTCCTCTGCCTGAGAAGGAACTTATTCAGGTTATTACATTACAATACCCTTCTCACGTTCAAGAGATCCTAGTAGCTGCGAACATTCAGAACTTGGATCAATTCGATGCTGTATTACGACGTCTTGATACTGCTCATGCACAGGGTACTTTGAAACCGAGCAAGAGTAAGGACATAGCTGCTCATCCAGTTCAGATTAATGCTTCTGAACAACCACAACAAAGTCCAGAACGAAAGGTAGAAAGGAAGAAAGGGATACTCAATCATCACCTACGCGGTATAGAGGGTTTAGGAAACGCCCATACCGTGGCCAGATGCCATACCAAACCAAACCTACTTGGTTAAAACAAGAAAAAACAAGAGAGTAGAGACTCAAATAATTCGGACTTGCACAAACGATGGAAGGAAACACAGGACTACCTCCATCAGATGAAACAAGAGGGTCAACAACCTGGAGCGACTTCTCTTGAATATCAAGAATATCATAGGAGAAACAACACCTTTGGTCAAAATCCAGAATCCACAGGTGCTGTTACCAAAAAAACTTAATTTTTTCAAAAATAAGATTGCGTGAAAATGAGGAGGTCGGGTCATTTCACGTAGACATAATAAATTATTGGCATATCGATGATGACTTAGTGTTTGAGGACGAGTTACCTATTCGTCAACATGTCCAACGAAGTTTACCCATAATTAGTATTACCATAGGGGGATTCCAAGTATCATCATTAGTGGATTCGGGAGCGCAAGTGTCACTAATTTCTGACAAACTGATAACATTGATTAAGGATAAATGTGATCTTCTGATTTTGCCAGTTGCACAAGTGAAGATCAAGGGCATTATTCCTGACCGGAATATCAAATGCAAGCAGCAAGTATTCCTTGAGTTCACCATTAATGAGGAAGTGTGTGAACATGTCTTCCTGATAGTTTCGCCTATGAAATTCAACCTTATCTTGGGTTCAGACATTTTGTCTAAATATAAGGCTACTATTGACTACTCTGCCAACACCATTCATCTATGTAGGATTGGATCTGTAGAGTTGCAGCTGGTGGATGGTGAAGATTTTAGGCTTCAAGGGATTGATTTACCCTGTACACAAGTCGATGGTGTGATTGGCGATGCCGCCCCAGTCGACCAGGTACTGAAAGAAGAGGGTGATCCCGAGGAAGAAAAGGGACCCGTGTCAGAAGAAGGAGATCCCGATGAAGAGGGACCCATTGATGAAATTTTAAATGACAAAGGGCCCGATTTTCTCACATACATCTCCAGTGTAACTGAAGCCCCAGATTACCACCCTGACATAGCAGCGGCGGAGGAAGAAATCTATCAGGCTTATCCGGACGTCTTTGATGAGAAGCCCGGAGAAATTAAGAATTTTAAGCACCACTTCAACGTCAAGGATGCTTCGCCTTATAAACGCAAACCATATCCAGTGCCCGAGAAGTACATGGATGAAACCAGGACACCGATTCGTCAGATGGAGGCTGACGGAATTATCTCAAAATGCGTTACGCCCTATATTAATCCACTTACCATAGTAAGGAAACCCGATGGCAATCTACGTTTGTGTTTGGACGCTCGTGCCTTGAATGACCGACTGGTCCTTGAATATGACCACCCTCCTCCGCTTAAAGATGTCATTAAGCGATTTTATGGAAAGAAATATTTTTCAGGTATGGACATGACATCATCGTACTTCCATATTGTACTGGATGAACATAGCCGTCTCTTCACTGGATTTATCTTCGACAATATATTATATGTCTTCAACCGGTTGCCCTTTGGCATTAAGAACTCGGGAGCCGTTTTAATAAGAGTGTTGGAAAGCCAGTTATCTGATAAAGTAAAGGCCATCGCCACTATTTATGTCGACGATATCTTGATAGCATCTGATACATGGGAGCAGCATTTGGAAGATGTACACACTGTACTTAAGGAATTGAGAGAAAAGAACTTTAAAATTAATTTGAAGAAAAGTCAATTTTTCAAGACGGAAGTTCTTTTTCTTGGGCATGTCATTAGCGGGGAGTGCATCCGCCCAAATCCTGCCAAAATTCAATGCATTGCGGATTTTCCTAGGCCTTGCAGGATTAAGCAAGTTCGGCAATTCCTGGGACTTTGTCAATTCTTTTCGCAACATTGCCCTCAGTACACAGAAACTGTAGCGCCTCTCCAGGAATTACTGAAGAAAAACAAGCGCTGGAAGTGGACTACTGAATGTGAGCAATCCTTTAATGCTACTAAAAGGATGCTCAGAAATAATGTGCAGCTCTGCTATCCTAATTACGAGTGGCCTTTCCATATTGCATGTGACGCCAGTAAGATAGGAATTGGAGCCGTTCTTTACCAAGTCGACCCTAATAGGCCCGATGTCAAGTTGTTCATTTCATTTGTGAGTCGGAAGCTTAGGACACATGAAGAGTCATACACCATTACGGAGCTAGAAGCCCTCGCGATTGTATATTCGCTTTTGTATTGGAAAAAGGTTTTCTTTGGGTTTCCAATCACCATTTGCACGGACCACAAGGCACTTACCTTCATTCTGTCTTCCGACCTTACGAATGAACGAGTCACCAGATGGGCATTATTCATCCAACAATTCAATGTCTCTATTGTGCATCGATCTGGAAAGAACAACGTATTAGCCGATGCTCTCAGTCGGAATCCTTCCGATGCGGCCGTAGCTTGTCCAATTTCAGTCACTAAGAGTGATGACGAAGAATTTCTGAGAAAACTTCGATATCTAGCCAAAGCCCAGCGGAGAGATCACAGGCTAAGAGAAATAATTAGCTTCTGTAAAGGATCTATTCCACAACATGATCCAGACTATGCACGGATCGAGCAGGCAGCCCAATCTTTTTCTTGGGACAACAACTTACTCTACAAGTACACTAATACAACCAAGACTGCTAAAAGGATTTATGCCCCGGCTAAACTTCGGGAAGACATCATCTGGCATTGCCACTTCATCACAGGACTTGATGGAGTAGACAAAGTGGCTAGTGTAATTAAGGAAAGGTTCATCTGGGAATACCTCCGTAATGATATAAGAAAGACCATAAGAACCTGTGACTTGTGCCAACGGATTAAACCAAACAATTACCTTATGAGGGAATATCCGAGGCTTATCATTCCGGAGGAGCCACGGGAGGTGATGGCGCTTGATCTGTACGGCCCACTTCCAAAGGCGGCCAGGGGTAAGAAGCACGTCTTAGTTATTGTTGATGTCTTTTCAAAATTCACAATGTTGTTACCTATCCAGAAGGCAAACACTGGAAATATTTTAAGGAGACTCCGCAGGAATGTCTTCCCTGAGATGGGGAAACCTACGTTTCTACTAACAGATCATGGAAGCCAGTTTACGTCTGCAGAATTCCAGGCGGCGATAGAAGAGTTGGAGATTCATCATATAATGAATTCCATTCGTCATCCCGAAGCCAACCCTGCTGAGCGATTGATGAGAGAAATTGCCAGATTCTGTCGGGTTTACTGCCAGCAGGAACACTGGAGATGGATTGAAGTACTTCCAGTGATGCAGAAAATAGTCAATTCCACTGTCCACGAATCTACCGGAGATATTCCGATGTTGGTGCATCATGGGCATATTCCTCATCGCCCGTGGGATGCTATTCTTCCTGCTCCGCCTGATGCAGCCATCGGTCAAGAAGCAAGAATCGTTAAGGCCCTGGGAAAATTGAGAAACGCTGCAGATACCAGACAGCGGAGAAATAGGAATCGAAAATTCAGACCACCCTTGCAAGTGGGAGACAAGGTGTTAATTCGCAAACCGGCGATGTCTCGTCCGGAATTGAGAATCTATGCGAAATTTTGCCCCTTGTACATTGGACCTTTCAGGATTGCTAGATCTTTGGACAACGGTGCTTATGAGATCACAAGATTAGATGGCAACCTTGAAGGCATCTACAATGCTTCCAATATCAAAAAATACTTTGAATAAGGTTAACTAAAGAAAATCCTCATCGTATTTTCTTTTCCCTGAGAGGGAGGGATATGTACCGGTTACGACCTGTACATGAGTATTTTTTAGCATAAATGACATTTAAATATTACGCGTAATGTTATGAGAACGCCTGGTTTGTTTACCGTCAGCGGGGCAAGCAAACGAGTGAAGGACAGCTGTGAGCTGTGACGTAGCCACAGGGGCTAGTTAGACCGCCCGCCCGTCACAGCACGTGTTCCCAGCCTGGACTCGTATATTCTAGATTCCACGTCACATCTTCCAGATTGTTCGACGGGGAAAGTTTTGTAACTCCTGTAATAATTACGCTAGCGGCTTGAGCGATATGTCATCTTGTTTAGGATCACCTGAACGTCGCAATGCTCGAGTTTGAAGTAAATCCATCGAGGGATTCATGAGATATTCAGTCAAGCCGTATTATGACGTAGACGTCCCGGATCTAATAGAAGGAGGGCCCACTGTAGCCTGTTCACTCAGTTACAGCTGAGTAGTCAGCGTGGATACTCTCGCTGCTACTATCGTCGTGTAGTGACAGTCCCGACGGGAACTCTGTAATTTTCTAAGTATTCATAAAGTGAACTTGTATTTTTCTTCGAGTGTGAGAGAACGAATTCTTCCAAGTATTCTCAAGTGGACTTGCAATATTTCGAGTGTTAAAGAACATTTTCTAAGTCTTCATAATTGAACTTACAATATTTACGGGTGTTCGAGATTGGAATTTTTCCAATTATTCATGAAATGGACTTGTATTATTTACGTGTGTTAAATTCATAATTGGACTTGTATTATTTACGTATGTTAAAGAACGAATTCTTCATAAATTGAACCTGCAATATTTGCGAGTGTTAAAAGACTCATTCCTCTAATAAACTTGTGTTTTTCGTACATGTTCACTCAAAGACTTGTACATTCGCCAGTGTTGATTCAAAGACTTATAAATTTTGCCAGTGATAGACTGTGAATTTATTCATGTGGATGGACTTGTGTTTTTCGTACATGTTCACTCAAAGACTTGTACATTCGCCAGTGTTGATTCAAAGACTTATAAATTTCGCCAGTGATAGACTGTAAATTTATTCATGTGGATGGACTTGTGTTTTTCGTCCCTGTTCATTCAAAGACTTGTACCTTCGCCAGTGATGAACTTTAAATTTGGTCATAGTTTCATGAGAAGGGACTTGTGTTATTTTTGCCAGTTTTTATTCAGAGATGAGGACTTTGCTAGTGGTGAACTTTGAAAGTACTCATAATCTTCGTATACAGAGACATATCATTTTACGAGTGTTAAATTTTGAAAGTCTTGACGAATAATAACCAGTGACTTCGCTAATAGGTTAATCACCCAAGGTTTTTATGAACTCAAATTTATCAGTACTGCGAGTGACCTTGGAGACATCAACCCTCTCAGTCACATTGGACTGAGGGCGTAAATGATTATCTGCAACATCACCAGGATCATCGGGGTTCAACCTGGGCCTCGAAAGTTCGAGGCATCTCTACCTTCTACCAACCCAGACAGTCCAGCTGCTTCTGTACGGAGTCCCTGGAATCTTCTGGAACGTGTTCCAACCTGCTCGGCTTGGTGAACTGGAAAATCCGAGCCATATTATAGGACTATGTGGAAGACAACTTATATCTACCTGGAGGTGATGTGCAATTTCATGTCTTATATGAATAAACTCATGTTCAGTCAAAGTCAAAGTTTTCTTGTAGATAGGACCCTACCTCCTGTACCGAGCCCTAGCTACTAGTCACCCAGTTTTTTGCCCTGAGAACTATATACATGCTTACTTTAAAATATAATCTGACAGTCGGGCTCTTTTACCGGTACTGTACCGAAGATATTAAAAGTGTGCGATGGCCAGGAATCGACCCTGATCAATTAATTGGAAGGCAACTATGCTCACCGTTATACCACCATCGCGCCTTGACATTCCAGCGAAATACTTTAATAGCTAAACAAGTTCATCTTTAGCGACGCTTAAGAAAGCTAGAGGTATGTATAAAAAATTCGCGTGTTCAGATTCGAAGTTACTCTCGGGGAATGTAATGGAACCGATGATTTTAAAAAACTGCGATGGCCGGGAATTGAACCCGGATCAACTGCTTGGATGGCAACTAAGCTCACCTTTACACCACCATCACACACTGGCACGCGAGCGAACT
This sequence comes from Anabrus simplex, assembly GCF_040414725.1. Taxonomy (NCBI): domain Eukaryota; kingdom Metazoa; phylum Arthropoda; class Insecta; order Orthoptera; family Tettigoniidae; genus Anabrus; species Anabrus simplex. The sequence goes on along the minus strand of NC_090265.1, from coordinate 629,183,022 downwards.
GCTTTAAAAAACACCTTCTTTAGTGACGTCACCAGAAATCTAGAGGTATATATATCATAAATTCACGCTTTCTGCTTCGAAGTTACTCTCGCTGCGCGTCAAGGTACCGACGATCTTAAAAGCGTGCGATAGTCGGGAATCGAGCCCCGAACAACTGCTTGGAAGGCAACTAAGCTCACCTTTACACCACTATCGCATAATGGCACGCGAGCGACCTGCTTTAATACACAAGTTCTTCTTTAGTGACATCACCAGAAAGCTACAGGTATGTATCATAAATTCAAGTGTTCAGGTTACAACATACTCTCGGAAAATGTCATAGCATCGAATATCCTAAAAGTTGGCGATGGCCGGTAATCGGACCCGGATCAACTGCTTGGAAGGCAACTATCCTCACCATTACACTGCCATCGCACATTGGCATCCGAGCGAACTACTTTAATACACAAATTCTTCTTTAGTGACGTCACAAGAAAGCCACAGGTATGTATCATAAATTCACGCGTTCAGTTTCGAAGTTACTGTCGGCGAGTGTAATGGAACCGAAGATATTAAAAGTGTGGGATGGCTGAGAATCGAACCCGGATCAACTGCTTGGACGGCAACTATGCTCACCATTACACTACCATCGCACCTTGGCATTCGAGCTAACTACATTTATACACAAGTTGTTCTTTAGTGACGTTACCAGAAAGCTATATCTATATAAATAAAATTGTGCCTGTTTGTCTGTTTGTCTGTTCCACCATCACGTCGAAACGGCTGGATAGATCTCAACCAAACTTCATATTTAGGGTATACTCATCCCGGGGAAGGTTTTGATATGCATATCATTTTAAAATCCTTGAATAGACGGGGGGTTTATAGGAAAACCAGAATGGTTTTTCCACCATCACGTCGAAACGGCTGGATAGACCTCAACCAAATTTCATATTTAGAGTATACTCATCCCGGGGAAGTTTTCCATATGCATATCATTTTAAAATAGGATTTTATAGGAAAATCGGAATGGTTTTTCCACCATCACGTCGAAACGGCTGGATAGATCTCAGCCAAACTTCATATTTAGAGCGTATACTCATCCAGGGGAAGATTCCGATATGCATATAATTTTAAAAACTTTGAATAGACGGGGTGTTTATAGGAAAACCACATTGGTTTTCCTCCATTTTCTCTTATACTATTGATTTTCTGTAAACTTCGTTTACCGTACGTGAAACGTCTCTTCATTATAAACAACTTTCGTTATGTTCATAATTTACCTTACTCTTCACATGACGGAGAAATTTACAATTTTCTGCTGGTATCATGCTCTGCATTTAGTGATCGACAGACCGACAACGAACCTACAGGTTACCATGGCAACGTCTCTGACTGCATGCTAGTAGGGAAGTAACGTATTGCCATTTTCCTCATCATGCTTTTAAATTCGTGGTTGTTCCTTGGGTAGATGGCAAGAGAGGCGTCAATCGGCTCATCTGCGGGATATTGGCGGAATATCGTTGGAGGTTATAACCGCCCTCGAATAGATTAAGTAATAACACCTTTAGTCATCTTCTTATTTGTTTACCTAAGAATCACTGGACCTAAATTTCTCCTCTGTTACCGCTTTATTATATCTGTTCCGAGGTATCTGTGGAACAGCAGAGGTGAAAGAAGGTGCGGGGGTGAACAGGTCTCAGGCTACGAAATTAAAGTTAATTTAAAATTTAACAAGGTTATATTTTCTTTGCAAAATCAAGAAATAACAAGCATGGCAAGTACAGAGTAGCAAGGCAACAAAGTACAATTACAGTATTTACAGGATTTGGGCTTCGAGCCCCGAACTCACAATTCTTGAGCAATTAGCCCAGCTTTACCCCAAAACAAGTTTCAACAGAGGGGCAGAAAACCCCATTCATGCCCAGGAGCACTTGCTCCAAATTACACAGTAAAGCCACCTGAGGCGCGCAGAAAACAAAATTTTCAAGAAAGAGCAACTCGCTCTCAAAATTGAAGCCTGTCAAAGGCCACACCAAATTCCACCTTCAAGCTGTCCTCTAAGGACATAAACACAGGGGTAAAATACCCAACCTACTGAGGCCTATTAAGTGAGAAAAGGTTAATTACATGGCCTCTAAAATACCAATTTGAGAGGAGGCGATCTGCACTCCTAATACATTTGTTTAAAACCTATTTGGCACTAGGCCGTTAATGCAAGGGCTAATCCCATACTAAAGAGGTGACTTTAGAAAGAAACAATTTACATTACGTTAAGGAAGAAACGGTTGTGAAAAATAAGTTCACCTCAATGCAATATGAGTGGGAGCTCGAGAGGGTTAAGCACTCTCTATCCCAATATGTAGTTAAAACAGAAAGAATTGACACCGAGTGTCTTTACATTATTTTTAAAGGAAAGTTACATGGAAAAGGCTTCGGACCTGCCCCGAGAGTTAAACTGCTGAGCTAGCAAGAAAAGAAGTTATTAAAAGGCCATTACCTTGTGGATGAATTGCTGCCCGAAGAAAGAGGCGCTTCCCGCCCCCTGCTACGTACTTTACACACTGAAAGATGTTACTGAAGTGGCGCGGGGACCCGAAAATCAGCAGTTTATATACTCTCGAGGAATGTTCGAGGCGTTTCAGGAATGAGAACACCCTCCCACAAAAACTTTATTGGCTAGGGTTAAGCAATATATCCCCTTTGGAGAAAATACCCCTGATTGGTCATAAATTAATTAAAGAAATTCGGGATTGGCTAAATTCAAAACAAGGGGAAAGAAAGGGTTATACAGCCAACTTAAACAATAACAGAAAGAAATTTAACAAGAAACAAACTTTTGAAATCAAAATTTCTCCAAAAAACAGTTCTTTCACTTCGCACTAGGGTGCACCATTGTAGTTCTTCAGTAGTGTCCTCTAGAAGAGAATGTTCACACTTCTTACTACAGGCAAAACAAAAATACATCGAAAACGACCCAGTTCAGAAACTTCAAAATTTCCAAGTAGTGACATCTTCTGAGAAACTTGAAAATTAGCACATTAGGTAAAGTTCAGACTTCATCCAGTAGGGGAGTTTCAACTGGCGCAAAGTTTGAATTAGCGACGTGGAGGTGTACCGCCCGGTACAATATCCATAACTCACACTAGCATAATTTATTGAGGGGCATTTGATTTTCCAATACATTCACTTGGCATTTACATATTTGTCGTTATCCGGCTGTCCTCAGTTATAATCCATTTTCTATTAGTTTCAACATTCTTAACTGTCTTATTTTCTTCCTTAAAACGCCGTATGTACGTGAGTGCTAGAAACTACTGGATGCATTTCCACCAAGATTCGTATTTAGAATACACCTGTCCTTGATAGGTTTTAGGGGAAATATTGTTTCTAAATCCCTGAACTGACTGGGGGTTTATACGAAACCGAAACAGTGATTTTGCACTTCCAAAAAATATACACAACCAAACTTTATGGAAGTCTACCTACCTTGGTAGAAATTAATTTCTAAACTACTTTAATACACAAATTCTTCCTTAGTGACGTCACCAGAAAGCTACAGGTATGTATCATAAATTCACGTGTTCAGTTTTGAAGTTGCTCTCGTAGAGAGACGATGTATCGAATATTTTAGACGAGTGCGACGGCCGTTAATCGATCCCGGATCAACTGCTTGGAAGGCAACTATGCTAACAATTACACAGTCAGCGCAACATTGCATGCAAGCGAACTGCTTTAAAAAACACCTTTTTAGTGACGTCACCAGAAAGCCACAGGTATGTATCATAAATTCACGTATTCAGTTTCTAAGATAGTCCCGCCGAGTGTAAATGTACCGAAGATCTTAAAATCGTGCGATGGCCGGGAATCGAACCCGGATCAACTGCTTGGAAGGCAACTATGCTCACCATTACACCACCATCGCACACAGGCAAGTGAGCGAACTGCTTTAGTACACAAGTTCTTCTTTAGTGACGTCACCCGAAAGCTGCAGGTTTTATCATAAATTCACGTGAACAGCTTCGAAGGTACTCTCGGAAAGTAACATGGTATCAAGTATCTTAAAAGTGTGCGATGGCCGGGAATCGAACCCGGATGAACTGCTTGGAAGGCAACTATGCTCACCATTACACCACCATCGCACGTAGGCGTCAGCGCGGACTTCATTAACACACAAATTCTTCTTTAGTGACGTCACAAGGAAGCTAGAGTTATGTGTCATAAATTTACGTGTTCAGTTTCTAAGATAGTCCCGCCGATTGTAATGGAACCGAACATCCTAAAAGTGTGCGATGGCCGGGAATCGAACCCGGATAAAGTGCTTGGAAGGCAACTATGTTCACCATTACACCACCATCGCACATAGGCACGTAAGCCAAATAGTTTAGTACACAAGTTCTTCCCGCCTCTGTGGTGTAGTGGTTAGTGTGATTAGCTGCCACCCCCGGAGGTCCGGGTTCGATTCCCGGCTCTGCCACGAAATTTGAAAAGTGGTACGAGGGCTGGAACGGGGTCCACTCAGCCTCGGGAAGTCAACTGAGTAGAGGTGGGTTCGATTCCCACCTCAGCCATCCTGGAAGTGGTTTTCCGTGGTTTCCCACTTCTCCTCCAGGCAAATGCCGGGATGGTACCTAACTTAAGGCCACGGCCGCTTCCTTCCCTCTTCCTTGTCTATCCCTTCCAATATTCCCCATCCCCCGCAAGGCCCCTGTTCAGCATAGCAGGTGAGGCCGCCTGGGCGAGGTACTGGTCATTCTCCCCAGTTGTATCCCCCGACCAAGAGTCTGAAGCTCCAGGACACTGCCCTTGTGGCGGTAGAGGTGGGATCCCTCGCTGAGTCCGAGGGAAAAACCGACCCTGGAGGATAAACAGATGATGATGATGATGATGACACAAGTTCTTCTTTAGTAACGTTTACGAAAGCTGAAGGTATGTATCATAAATTCACGAGTTCAGGTTACAAATTACTTATGGAGAGTGTCATGGTATCGAATATGTCAATGGTGTGCCGTGGCCTGGAATCGAACCCACATCCACTGCTTTGAAGGCAACTATGCTAACCATTGCACAATCAGGGTAACATGGCATGCAAGCGAACTGCTTTTAAAAAACACCCTCTTTTTAGTGACGTCTCCCGAAAGCCACAGGTCATCATCATCATCTGTTTACCCTCCAGGTTCGGTTTTTCCCTCGGACTCAGCGAGGGATCGCACCTCTACCGCCTCAAGGGCAGTGTCCTGGAGCTTCAGACTCTTGGTCGTGGGATGGAACTGGGGAGTATGACCAGTACCTCGCCCAGGCGGCCTCAGCTGCTATGGTGAACAGGGGCCTTGTAGGGGGATGGGAAGATTGGAAGGGATAGACAAGGATGAGGGAAGGAAGCGGCCGTGGCCTTAAGTTAGGGACCATCCCGGCATTCGCCTGGAGGTGAAGTGGGAAACCACGGATAACCACTTCGAGGATGGCTGAGGTGGGAATCGAACCCACCTCTACTCAGTTGACCTCCCGAGGCTGAGTGGACCCCGTTCCAGCCCTCGGACCACTTTTCAAATTTCGTGGCAGAGCCGGGAATCGAACCCGGACCTCCGGGGGTGGCAGCTAATCACGCTAACCACTACACCACAGAGGCGGCCCGAATGCCACAGGTATGTATCATAAGTTGGCGTGTTCAGTTTGCATGATAGTCCCGCCGAGTGTAAATGTACCGAAGATCTTACAATCGTGCGATGGCCGGGAATCGAACCCGGATCAACTGCTTGGAAGGCAACTATGCTCACCATTACACCACCATCGCACACAGGCAAGTGAGCGAACTGCTTTAGTACACAAGTTCTTCTTTAGTGACGTCACCCGAAAGCTGCAGGTTTTATCATAAATTCACGTGAACAGCTTCGAAGGTACTCTCGGAGAGTAACATGGTATCAAGTATCTTAAAAGTGTGCGATGGCCGGGAATCGAACCCGGATCAACTGCTTGGAAGGCAACTATGCTCACCATTACACCACCATCGCACGTTTTCGTCAGAGCGGACTTCATTAATACACAAATTCTTCTTTAGTGACGTCACATGAAAGCTAGAATTATGTGTCATAAATTTACGTGTTCAGTTTCTAAGTTAGACCCGCCGATTGTAATGGAACCGAAGATCCTAAAATCGTGCGATGCCCGGGAATCGAACCCGGATCAACTGCTTGGAAGGCAACTATGCTCACCATCACACCACCATCGCACGTTGGCTTCGGAGCGGACTCCATTAATACACAAATTCTTCTTTAGTGACGTGACAAGAAAGCTAGAGTTATGTATAACGAATTTACGTGTTCAGCTTCGAAGGTACTCTCGATGAGTGTAACGGAACCGAAGATCTTAAGAGTGTGGGATGGCCGGGAATCGAACCTGGATCAAACGCTTGGAAGGCGACTAAGGTCACCATTACAAAATCTGCGCAACTTGGCATGCGAGCATTCTGCTTTAAAACACACCTTTTTTGTGACGTCACCAGAAAGCCACAGGTATGTATCATAAATTCACGTATTCAGTTTCTAAGATAGTCCGGCCGATTGTGATGGAACCGAAGATCCTAAAAGTGTGCGATGGCCGGGAATCGAACCCGGATCAACTGCTTGGAAGGCAAGTATGCTCACCATTACACCACCATCGCACATGGGCACGTAAGCGAAATAGTTTAGTACACAAGTTCTTCTTTAGTAACGTTTACGAAAGCTGCAGGTATGTATCATAAATGCACGTGTTCAGGTTACAAATTACTTATGGAGAGTGTCATGGTGGCCGCCTCTGTGGTGTAGTGGTTAGCGTGATTAGCTGCCACCCCCGGAGGTCCGGGTTCGATTCCCGGCTCTGCCACGAAAATTTGAAAAGTGGTACGAGGGCTGGAACGGGGTCCACTCAGCCTCGGGAGGTCAACTGAGTAGAGGTGGGTTCGATTCCCACCTCAGCCATCCTGGAAGTGGTTTTCCGTGGTTTCCCACTTCTCCTCCAGGCGAATGCCGGGATGGTACCTAACTGAAGGCAACGGCCGCTTCCTGCCCTCTCCCTTCCTTATACCTTCCAATCTTCCCATCCCTCCACAAGGCCCCTGTTCAGCATAGCAGGTGAGGCCGCCTGGGCGAGGTACTGGTCATTCTCCCCAGTTGTATCCCCCGACCAAGAGTCTGAAGCTCCAGGACACTGCCCTTGAGGCGGTAGAGATGGGATCCCTCGCTGAGTCCGAGGGAAAAGCCGAACCTGGAGGGTAAACAGATGATGATGATGATGATGATGAGTGTCATGGTATCGAATATGTCAATGGTGTGCAATGGCCTGGAATAGAACCCACATCCACTGCTTGGAAGGCAACTATGCTAACCATTGCACAATCAGGGTAACATGGCATGCAAGCGAACTGCTTTAAAAAACACCCTCTTTTTAGTGACGTCATTAGAAAGCCACAGGTATGGATCATAAATTCACGTGTTCAGTTTGGATGTTAGTCCCGCCGAGTGTAAATGTACCGAAGATCTTAAAATCGTGCGATGGCCGGGAATCGAACCCGGATCAACTGCTTGGAAGGCAACTATGCTCACCATTACACCACCATCGCACACAGGCAAGTGAGCGAACTGCTTTAGTACACAAGTTCTTCTTTAGTGACGTCACCCGAAAGCTGCAGGTTTTATCATAAATTCACGTGAACAGCTTCGAAGGTACTCTCGGAGAGTAACATGGTATCAAGTATCTTAAAAGTGTGCGATGGCCGGGAATCGAACCCGGATCAACTGCTTGGAAGGCAACTATGCTCACCATCACACCACCATCGCACCTTGGCTTCGGAGCGGACTCCATTAATACACAAATTCTTCTTTAGTGACGTCACAAGAAAGCTAGAGTTATGTATAACGAATTTACGTGTTCTGCTTCGAAGGTACTCTCGATGAGTGTAACGGAACCGAAGATCTTAAGAGTGTGGGATGGCCGGGAATCGAACCCGGATCAAACGCTTGGAAGGCAACTATGGTCACCATTACAAAATCTGCGCAACTTGGCATGCGAGCATTCTGCCTTAAACACTCCTTTTTTTTAGTGACGTCACCAGAAAGCCACAGGTACGTATCATAAATTCACGTATTCAGTTTCTAAGATAGTCCCGCCGATTGTAATGGAACCGAAGATCCTAAACGTGTGCGATGGCCGGGAATCGAACCCGGATCAACTGCTTGGAAGGCAACTATGCTCACCATTACACCACCATCGCACATGGGCACGTAAGCGAAATAGTTTAGTACACAAGTTCTTCTTTAGTAACGTTTACGAAAGCTGCAGGTATGTATCACAAATGCACGTGTTCAGGTTACAAATTACTTATGGAGAGTGTCATGGTATCGAATATGTCAATGGTGCGCGATGGCCTGGAATAGAACCCAACTAAGAAGGCAACTAAGCTAACCACTACACAATCAGGGCAACTTGGCTTGCAAGCGAACTGCTTTAAAACACACATTCTTTTTACTGACGTCTCCCGAAAGCTACAGGTATGTATCATAAATACATGTGTTCAGGTACGAAGTTACTCTCGGCGGGTGACAGGGCATCGAATATGTTAAAATGATCAGATGGCCGGCAATCGTGCGCGGATCAACTGCTTGGAAGGCAACTGTGCTCACCATTAATCACATCTTTTCGGGCGAACGACCTGCATTAATACACAAGTTCTTCTTTAGTGACCATTAAGAAAGCCTCAGGTATGTATCATAATACCGAAATACAAGGGATTGGAGGCGTGAATTTGCACTCCTATATGAAACTTCTTAAAAGCTAAAAGGCACTAGGCCGATGAAACAGGGGCTATTCCCAAACTATGGAGGTGACCCGTATAAGAAAGAAATTTAAACGTTAGGGAAGAAAAGAAAATCAGTTACCTAAACGTAGTCACGGCAAGTCAAAATGAAGGGATGCACGAAAGGGTAAAGCACTCACTATCCCCAATTTACAATTAAAAATATTTATATCAGCCGGCAAAATATACATTACAGAATAGTAGGTTACACGGCAAATGTTTCGGACTTTGGCCGCGGGTTAAACTCCTGAGCTAGCAAGAAAATAAAGATGTCAAACGGCCATTACATTACTGAAGAGCAGGTGCCTGAAGAAAGAAGCGCTTCCGGCCTCCTGCTACACGTCCATACACTAGGTTAGATGTTGATCAAGTGGCCGAGAGACAAGGAAATCTGCAGTTTTTATACCCGCGGGGAAGGTTGGACAACTTTCATGAATAATTAAAACACACCCACAGGTTTTTATTGGCTACAGTACACAGTTACACACACGATCGAAGAAGAACCAGTGATTGGTGGGAAATTAATTACAGAAATTCTTGATTGGCTAACTTCAAATCAGGCGGAAGGAAAAGCTAAATATTGCCAACCCACAAAAGAATGAACGAAATTTAGTAAAGGCAAAAAACTTATGAGTACAAAACTTCTTCAAGAAAGTTCCTTCACTTCGCACCAGAGTACATGATCATAGTTTTTGCAGTAACATCTGTGATAGAATGTCCAGACATCTTGATAAATAGGAAACAAAAAAGTCGAAATTCACACCGTGAAATCTTCAGAGGAAAGATTTAAGTAGGTCCAGTTTTAAGTTCAGTGTTTTTCGAGTAGACGAGTTCCAATTGGCGCAATATTTAAACGTGCGGTGTAGAAGTGTACCTACCGGTACACTAACCATTACACAATCAGCGCTCATTGGCATGCCAGCGAATGCTTTAAAACACACCTTCTTTAGTAACGTCACCAGAAAACTACAGGTATGTATCATAAATTCACGTGATCGGTATCGAAGTTACTCTCGCCGTGTGTAACGGTACAAAGATCTTAAAATATTGCGATGGCCGGGAATCGAACCCGGATCTACAACTTGGAAGGCAATTATGCTCACCATTACACCACCATCGCACATAAGCACGTGAGCGAAATACTTTAGTACACAAGTTCTTCTTTAGTAACGTTTACGAAAGCTGCTGGTATGTATCATAAATTCACGTGTTCAGGTTACAAATTACTCATGGAGAGTGTCATGGTATCGAATATGTCAATGGTGTGCGATGGCCTGGAATCGAACCCACATCCACTGCTTGGAAGGCAACTATGCTAACCATTGCACAATCAGGGCAACATGGCATGCAAGCGAACTGCTTTGAAAAACACCTTTTTTAGTGACGTCATTAGAAAGCCCCAGTATGTATCATAAATTCACGTGTTCTGTTTGGAAGTTAGTCCCGCCGAGTGTAAATGTACCGAAGATGTTAAAATTGTGCGATGGCCGGGAATCGAACCCGGATCAACTGCTTGGAAGGCAACTATGCTCACCAATTCTCCACCATCACACCTTTCTGCGGGCGAACGACCTGCATTAATACACAAGTTCTTCTTTAGTGACCATTAAGAAAGCCTCAGGTATGTATCATAATACCGAAATACAAGGGATTGGAGGCGTGAATTTGCACTCTATATGAGACTTCTTAAAACCTAAAAGGCACTAGGCCGATGAAACAGGGGCTATTCCCAAACTATGGAGGTGACCCGTATAAGAAAGAAATTTAAACGTTAGGGAAGAAAAGAAAATCAGTTACCTAAACGTAGTCACGGCAAATCAAAATGAAGGGATGCACGAGAGTGTAAAGCAACCACTATCCCCGATTTACAATTTAAAATATTTACATAAGCCGGCAAAGATTACATTACAGAATAGTAGGTTACATGGCAAAAGTTTCGGACCTTGGCCGCGGGTTAAACTCATGAGCTAGCAAGAACATAAAGATGTCTAACGGCCGAGAGTGGCCGAGAGACAAGAAAATCTGCAGTTTTTATACCCGCGGGGAAGGTTCGACAACTTTCATGAATAATTAAGACACACCCACAGGTTTTTTTGGCTACAGTCCACAGTTACGCACACGATCGAAGAAGAAACCTGTGATTGGTGGGAAATTAATTACAGAAATTCTTGATTGGCTAACTTCAAAACAGGCGGAAGGAAAAGCTAAATATTGCCAACCCACGAAAGAATGAACGAAATTTAGTAAAGACAAAAACTTATGAGTACAAAACTTCTTCAAGAACGTTCCTTCACTTCGCACCAGAGTACATGATCATAGTTTTTGCACTGACATCTGTGAGAGAATGTCCAAACATCTTGATAAATAGTAAACAAAAAAGTCGAAATTCACACCGTGAAATCTTCAGAGGAATGATTTAGGTAGGTCCAGTTTTAAGTTCAGTGGTCCTCGAGTAGAGGTGTTCCAATTGGCGCAATATTTAAACGTGCGGCGTAGAAGTGTACCTTCCGGTACACTAACCATTACACAATCAGCGCTCATTGGCATGCCAGCGAATGCTTTAAAACACACCTTCTTTAGTAACGTCACCAGAAAACTACAGGTATGTATCATAAATCACGTGATCGGTTTCGATGTTACTCTCGCCGTGTGTAATGGTACGAAGATCTTAAAATATTGCGATGGCCGGGAATCGAACCCGGATCAACTGCTTGGAAGGCAAATATGCTCACCTTTACACCACCATCGCACATAGGCACGTGAGCGAAATACTTTAGTACACAAGTTCTTCTTTAGTAACGTTTACGAAAGCTGCAGGTATGTATCATAAATTCACGTGTTCAGGTTACAAATTACTCTCGGAGAGTGTCATGGTATAGAATATATCAATGGTGTGCGATGGCCTGGAATCGAACCCACATCCACTGCTTGGAAGGCAACTATGCTAACCATTGCACAATCAGGGGAACTTGGCATGCAAGCGAACTGCTTTAAAAAACACCCTCTTTTTAGTGACGTCATTAGAAAGCCACAGGTATGTATCATAAATTCACGTGTTCAGTTTGGATGGTAGTCCCGCCGAGTGTAAATGTGCCGAAGATCTTAAAATTGTGCGATGGCCGGGAATCGAACCCGGATCAACTGCTTGGAAGGCAACTATGCTCACCATTACACCACCATCGCACACAGGCAAGCAAGCGAACTGCTTTAGTACACATGTTCTTCTTTAGTGACGTCACCCGAAAGCCACAGGTTTGTATCATAAATTCACGTGTTCAGCTTCGAAGGTACTCTCGGAGAGTAACATGGTATCAAGTATCTTAAAAGTGTGCGATGGCAGGTAATCGAACCCGGATCAACTGCTCGGAAGGCAACTATGCTCACCATTACACCACCATCGCAGTTGGCGTCGGAGCGGACTTCATTAATAAACAAATTCTTCTTTAGTGACGTCACAAGAAAGCTAGAGTTATGTGCCATAAATTTACGTGTTCAGCTTCGAAGGTACTCCCGGTGAGTGTAACGGACCGAAGATCTTAAGAGTTTGGGATGGCCGGGAATGGAACCCGGATCAACCGCTTGGAAGGCAACTATGGTCACCATTACACAATCAGCGCAACTTGGCATGCGATCAATCTGCTTTAAAAAACACCTTATTTTTAGTGACGTCACCAGAAAACCAGAGGTATGTAATATAAAGTCACGTGTTCAATTTCGAAGTTACTCCCGCAGAGTGTATTGTCACCGACGATGATAAAAATGTGCGATGGCCCGGAATCGAACCCTTATCAACCGCTTGCAAGGCAATTATTCTCACCTTTACACCACCATCGCACATTGGAACGCGGGCGAATTACTGTACTTTAACACACAAATTATCTTTAGTGACGTCACCAGAAGGCTACAGGTATGTATCATAAATTCACGTGTTCAGTATGGAAGTTAGTCCCGCCGAGTGTAAATGAACCGAAGATCTTTAAATTGTGCGATGGCCGGGAATCGAACCCGGATCAACTGCTTGGAAGGCAACTATGCTCACCTTTACACCACCATCGCACACAGCAAGTGAGCGAACTGCTTTAGTACAAATGTTCTTCTTTAGCGACGTCATCCGAAAGGTTTGTATCATAAATTGAAGTGAACAGCTTCGAAGGTACTCTCGGAGAGTAACATGGTATCAAATATCTTAAAAGTGAGCGATGGCCGGGAATCGAACCCGGACCAGCTGCTTGGAAGGCAACTATGCTCACCATTACACCACCATCGCACGTTGGCGTCTTTACGGACTACATTAATACACAGTTCTTCTTTAGTGACGTCACAAGAAAGCTAGAGTTATCTATATATATAAAGTAACTTGTCCTTGTCCGCCTCTGTGGTGTAGTGGTTAGTGTGATTAGCTGCCACCCCCGGAGGTCCGGGTTCGATTCCCGGCTCTGCCACGAAATTTGAAAAGTGGTACGAGGGCTGGAACGGGGTCAACTGAGTAGAGGTGGGTTCGATTCCCACCTCAGACACCCTGGAAGTGGTTTTCCGTGGTTTTCCACTTCTATTCCAGGCGAATGCCGGGATGGTACCTAACCTATACCTTCCACTCTTCCCATCTCTCCACAATCCCCCTGTTCAGCATTTCGAAGGCCGCCTGGGCGAGGTACTGGTCATTCTCCCGAGTTGTATCCCCGACCAAGAGTCTGAAGCTCTAGGGCACTGCTCTTGAGGCGGTAGAGGTGGGATCCCTCGCTGAGTCTGAGGGAAAAGCCGAACCTAGAGGGTAAACAGATGATGATGATGATGATGAACTTGTCCTGACTGACTGACTGAGTGACTGACTGACTGATTCATCATCGCCGAGCCGAAACTACTGGACACAGAGAAATGAAATTTTGGGGATACAATCATATTAACATGTAGGTGCTCGCTAAGGGAGGATTTTTGGATATCAGTCGCTAAGGGGGTAAAAAGGGGGGTTAATTTCAAAAATGGGAATATCCATATCTCAAAAACTTAAAGGTTTAGAGTAATAAAAATTGGTATTTTATTTTTCCCTTAAAAATAAAGAAACACGTATTTTTTTGTTTTCGGAAAATCCGATGAAGGGGGTTGAAAAGGGGGGGGGGGAAACAGTCGAACACCTTTTATGTGGAGACTTATATCTCAAAAACTGAAGATGTTATAGTCATAAAAAATTAAATTTGGAACCACCTTTAAAAATAAAGAAACACGTATTTTTTATTTTTGGAAAATCCAAATAATGGGGATGAAAACGGGGGGGGGGGTTAATTTTTAAATTGAGTGTATCTATATCTCAAAACTCTACAAGTTTTCAAACGTAGAAATCGGTATTTAGTTTCTCCTTTCAAAATAAAGAAACACGTATTTTTTTGTTTTCGGAAAATCACAATAGGAGGGGCGAAAAGGAGTGAAGAATGGGTTGAATACCTTTAATGAGGATACTTATATCTCAGAAACTGAAGATATTACAGACTTGAAAATTGGTATTTGTGAAATATATATAAAGAAATATATATATATTTTTGCTTTTTGACAATCCAAATATTGGGGGGTGAAAAGGGGTAGATTTTTAAAACGAGTGTATCTATATCTCAAGACTTTAAAAGTTTACACATGAAAAAATTGATATTTAGAATCTCCTTTTAAAATAAAGAAACACGTATTTTATGTTTTCGAAAAATCTCAATAGGAGGATTGAAAGGGGGTGAAAAATGGTTGAATGCCTTTAATAAGGATCCTTATATCTCAGAAACTGAAGATGTTACAGACCTGAAAATCGGTATTGTGGATCTCCTTTATAAATAAAGAAACATGTATTTTTTGTTTTTAGAAAATCCAAACAGTGGGGGATTGAAAGGGGGGTTAATTTTTAAAATGAATGTATCTATATCTCAAAATTGTAAAAGTTTACGGATGTAAAAATTGGTATTTAGAATCTCCTTTCAAAATAAAGAAACACGTAACTTTGTTTTCGGAAAATCCCATGAAGGGGGTGAAAAGTGGGGGGGCAATGGGTTGAACACCTTTCATGAGGAGGTCTCAAAAACTGATGTCATGAAAATTTAAATTTGTAACCTCCTTGAAAAATAAAGGAAAACGTACTTTTTTCGAAAATCCAAATAGTGGGGTCGGGGGGGGGTGAAAAGTGGGGTGAATTTTTAAAATGAGTGTATCTATATCTGGAAACTGTAAAAGTTTACAGACGTAGAAATTGGTACTTAGAATCACTTTTTAAAATAAAGAAACACCTATTTTTTTGTCTTCGGAAAATCCCAATAGGGGGGTGAAAAGGAGTGAAAAATGGGTTGAATGCCTTTAATGAGGATACTTATATCTCAGAAACTGAAGATATTAACAGACCAGACAGTTAGTATATGGAACCTCCTTTCAAAATACCGAAACATTTACTTTTTTGTTTTTGGAAAATCTAATTAATGGGGGTTAAACAGAAGTGACAAATTGGGGTGATTTTTTAGAAAGACTATATCTATAGTATATCTCAGAAACGTAAAATGTTGCAGACGTAAAAACTGGTATTTAGAATCTCCTGTTGAAGTAAAGAAACAGGTATTCTCGGAAAATCCAATGAAGGGAGGGGGATGAAAATAGAAAAATTAATTGAATTTGTTACCGTTGTTTTTGTGGTAGTTAAGCATGAAAGAAGGTGCTGGGTGGTGAATAGGTCTCAAGCTACTAAAGAGAAATTAAATTTTAAAATTTAACAAGGTTATATTTTCTTTTCAAAATTAGGTAACAACAAATAGAACAGGTACTTAGTAGCCGAAATACAACTTGAAATGTACAATTACAGGGATTAAAGAATTTGGGCTTCGAACCCTGAAAACACAATTCTTGAGCAACTAGCTCAACTTTACGATATACCAATTTCAACAAAGGGGCAGAAGACCCCAATCAAATCCTAGAGCCCTTGCTCCAAATTACACAGCAAAGCCTCCTCGAGGCATACAACTCTCAGTTTTAGAAAAGAGCCACTCGCTCTTAAAGTTAAGCCTCTCCCAGGCCACACCAAATTCAACTTTCAAGTTGTCCTCAAAGGACATATACACAGGGGTAAAATACCCAACCTACTGAGGTCTATTAGGTGAACAAAAGATTAATACATGACCTCTAAAATACCACTTGAGAGGAGGCGAACTTGCACTCCTAATACACTTTGCTTAAGACCTACTTGGCACTAGGCCGTTAATACAAGGGCTAATCCCATACTACAGAGGTGACTTAATGGCAATTTACATTACCTTACGGGAGAATTGGTTGAGAAAAATAAGTTCACCTCAAGACGATGTGAGTGGGAACTCGAGAGGGTTAGCACTCTCTATCCCATAATATAGCTTTACAAGAGAATAGAAGAAAAGAGTAGTTACATTTTAGGAAAAGGTTACATGATGGAAAACGCTTCGAACCCGCCGCGAGAGTTAAACTGCCGACCTAGCAAGAAAAGAAGTTATTAATAGGCCATTACCTGGTGTTGAACGGCTGAAGAAGAAAGAGGCGCTTCCCGCCTCCTGCTATGTACTTAATACACTGAAAGATGGAACAGAAGTGGCCCGGAGACCCCAAAATCAGCAGTTTATATCCTCTCGCGGAAGATTCTAGGCGTTAGGGGAAAGAAAACACCCTCCCACAAAATCTTTATTGGTTCGGGAAAAGAAACCCCTACATAGAGGAAAAAGAAACACATTATTGGTGGAAAATTAATTAAAGAAATTCGGGATTGGCTAGATCCAAACTAAGGGGAAAAAGAGGGGTATACAGCCAACTTAAACAATAACAGAAAGAAATTTAACAAGAAACAAACTTTTGAAATAAAAATTTCTCCAACAAAATAGTTCTTTGACTCCACACTAGGTCGCACTATTGTTGATCTTCAGTAGTGTCCTCTAGAAGAGAAAGTTCACACTTCTTACTTCAAGCGAAACAAAAACACATCAAAAGTGACACAGTTCAAAAACTCAAAATTTTCCACGTGGTGACATCTTCTGAGAAAGTAAAGAATTAATAGAATAGATAAAGTTCAACCTTCCTCCGGAAGAGGAGTTTCAACTGGCGCAACTTTTAAATAAACGGTGTAGAGGTGTACCGCCCGGTACAGACCTCCCCCCCCAAAAGTTCCTCCAAGGGGTAACACAGAAGAACATAAACTTTTGTTTGAAATAAGTTCCAAGTTTTGATGTTGAGATTAAGATAACTTGCAGAAGTATTTGAGAAATTTCTTAAGTCGGTTCCAAAATTTTGTTGTTGCAGGTGAATGAAAGTCTTTATGTTTGTAGAATTTGAATTTCTGAAGATAAACTTTTAATACTTAAAGGTGAAGAAAAATTTTGCAATGTCCACCAAATATTGTTGTTGAATTCCCAAGGGTAGTTATTGCTTATGGTGACTGTCCATGTAGTTGATGTAGATTGAGTCGAATGGCCGGACCGGCCGTTGCAGCTTGCGTCCAACGGAGGCCGCTCGGACCCCTCAAGTACCCTGAGATACCGCTCGCCCGCGCTATGAGGGGAGCAGAGGTGTTGAAGTCCGCCGCGCCCGCGGTGAACAGATACAGGCTGCGGGCATGTAGTAGGTCGTGCGCCGCACATCAGCCTTGGCCGGGAGGAGAGCTCCGGTTCGCCGTGCACATGTCGTCCTCGCTGGAGAGGAGGGGGCCCATCCCCCTCCCCAGTCGCTGCACGGCGCTGCGCGGCTGCTGGGGCGCTGAAACATTAAAGCTAGGCGGCAGAATTGTGTTGGACAATCATTTTCTTTGAGGGTACCGGCTTTTGGAGAGGTTGAGGGGCCAGCGGCGTGTAGATATCCATGGCATTTACTATTATGAAGCCACAGTGTAAGGTGGAGCAGGAGACGGGAGCGTGGTAATGGCCGTGGCAAGGACAGAATGGCAGTTTAACGGGTCGGGACAGGTTTCACAAAAATGCTTACATCTGAAACAAAATATTATAGGTAGTGCAGAATGCCTTAAAAGTGAAACTCAAAAAAAAAAAAAATATAACCTTCATATCCTTTCAAAATAATATGAAGCAAGTTAACACAGAAATTACACCGGTTTCACCTGGGACAGGTGAACTCTAAATATCCTCTCGGTGGCTGGATTACTTAACAATAAAGTAACCGGCGTAAGAAAATCGAGAATGATACAAGGCCCATGAAATCTGGGGGCAAGCTTGCCCGCGGGAACAAAATTTTTGACCATAACCTGGTCACCTACCTTCAAGGTGGTGGGTCTCCGTCCACGATCATACCTTTCCCTAACCTTTTCATGAGACACTTTAAGATTGGCTTTAGCCTTCTTCCAAAGATCTTTAATGTTATCCGGATCTATTGTCTCGGGTAGAATGTCATTCAAAGACCAGAGGTTAGAGAGCGGCGAGTTGGGAACAAACTTGAACATCAAGGAAGCTGGAGTAAACTTGTGAGATTCATGAACCGCCGAATTCAAAGCAAAAGCTATCCAATGCAGGGACGTGTCCCACCTGGAAGGATCTTCATGATGATAGGCAATAAGTGCGGACCTGAGATTACGGTTAACTCGTTCAGCCAGAGATGGTTGCGGGTAATAAGCAGAAGTAGTTACATGAGAGATGAACAAGTCAAAACAGAATTTACGAAATAAATTAGATGTAAAAGCCTTAGCATTATCAGATACAATGTATTGGCACGGACCAAAAGAAGCGAAAATAGAATTTAAGCAGGTAATGGTAGACTGAGCGGTAGCCAGTTTAGTCGGAAATAACCAAGAAAATCTTGTAAAACCATCTACACACACAAAGATGAACTTGTTGGCATTGCCCTTTGACTGGGGGAAGGGTCCCACATAATCAATATACAGGCGTTCCATGGGGCGCGATGCTTGATGCGAAGACAAGAGGCCTACCTTGGTGGACATGGTTGGTTTACTGAGCAAACAAGATTTACAAGCTTTTACAAGTTCACGGATTTCACCGTCCATACCTTTCCAGATGAACATTTCACGAATCTTTTCACGAGTTTTAAAGATACCCAGATGCCCTCCTAATGGGGTCTCATGATAATACTTGAAGATCATAGGTACAAGAACCGCTGGAACAACAACTTTCATCAACTTATCATGCCTCGAAGGGCAACATAGAACACCATTCCTCAGAACATAAGGGACAGCATGTTCCCCAGAAGAAAGGGTTTCCATTATCGGAGCCAGCGTAGGATCTTCACGTTGGTATTTCTCAATATCCCTAAAAAGCATGGGAGCATCTGTTAGGATGGCATTAACCTCGGATAGTATGGACTCGGAAGGTGATGAACTGTCGACCGGTTCGTGGGTTTCGACGTCGTTATGAAACATACGGCTGAGTCCATCAGCAACAACATTTTCGGTACCTCTTATATGTCGTACATCAAATTGGAAGGCAGAAATACGGATGGCCCAGCGGGCTATACGACCAGTACGACGCGGCCTACCTAAGACCCAGCTTAAGGCTTGATTATCTGTCTCCAGGTCGAATTTGACATGTTCCAGATAGAGACGGAACTTTTCTAAGGCGAATAAGACTGCCAACCCTTCGAGCTCATAGATGGAATACTTGGCTTCTTGAGCCGATAGAGTCCTAGATGCATAGGCGATGGGACGCCTCCCTAGTTCAGTCTCTTGAAGAAGGACTGCAGCTACAGCTGACGACGACGCGTCCGTTTGGACGATGAATTTCTTCGAGAAATCAGGCATAGCAAGTACAGGGGCATTACAGAGAGCTAATTTAAGATCTTCGAACGCGGCTTGTTGAGAAGGTCCCCACTCGAATTTGATGCCTTTCCTACGAAGAAGGTTTAAGGGCGCCGCTCTATTAGCGAAGTTAGGAATAAACTTCCTGAAGAAATTCACCATACCAATGAATCTAGCGATACCTTTGATGTCCTTAGGAGGTTTAAAATCACGGATGGCCTGTGTTCTAGAATGATCGACAGCTACACCATCAGGTGACACAATATGCCCAAGGAAGGACATAGAGGGCTTAGCGAAGGCAACCTTGGACAACTTAACAGTTAACCCAGCCTTACGAAGGCGATCGAGAACTTCGCGCAGATGATCTAGATGCTCTTCAAAAGTCTCTGAAAATACGACGACATCATCCAAGTAGTGATATAAGTACTCAAATTTGATGTCGGAGAAGACCCTATCTAGTAGCCTAGTGAGCACAGCTGCCCCCGTGGGGAGCCCGAAAGGCACGCGGTTGTATTCGTATAAATTCCAGTCCGTGGCAAACGCTGTAAGATGTTTAGACTCTTCGGCAAGGGGAATTTGATTATAGGCCTGATTCAAGTCCAAGATGGTGAAGAACTTGGCCTTACGAAACCATGAAAAACAAGAATGAAGGTCAGGAAGGGGCACAGATTGCAACACCACCTTCCGATTGAGAGCCCTGTAATCAATGACAGGCCTGAAGCCTCCTTGGGGTTTCGGGACTAGAAAAATAGGCGATGAATACGCCGACTTAGAGGGCCTAATAATACCATCCTTCAACATCTGATCGATAATTTCTTTCAGAGCCTTCATTTTAGGTGGAGATAGCCTATAAGGTGGAAAACGGACAGGAATCGAATCCGTGACCTCAATTTTGTATTCAATAAGGTCAGTAACACCAAGAGTATCAGAGAATACCTCGGGAAACGACTGACACAGTTTGCGAATACTATCAGCCTGCTCCTCAGGTAGATGTCTAAGGTCTAACAACATCTCATCCTGGGTAGGCGAAACAGACGAACATGACACAGAATTACACTTTAATAGTGGAATTTTACAACTAGAAGCAAATTTGAATGTGCACGACCTAGACTGGAGATCGAGCACAAGACCAGTGTGAGAAATAAAGTCAGCTCCCAATATAATGGGGCAAGACAATTGCTTGGCCACAAACAATTTAACTTTCCATGTAAACTTAAAAACACGAATTTTGACCAGTAAGGAACCTAGAATTTCTAATGGAGATGAATTAGCCGAAACGTATTGAACAGGAGAAGAGACATAGTCAGGGAGTTTACAAACAGATTTCAATTTAGAATACCAATCAGCCGAAATAATGGAACAAACACTGCCTGAATCTAAGAGAGCTGTTATAGGCTCGTTATTTAACTCAATCTTAAGAAAAGGAACAGGTGCGGGGGTATCCGCCGCAATCCTAAGACACTCTTTAGGGCATTCAAAAGATGAATTTGAAGGCTGGTCGTTCTCTGCATTTACAACCTGTTTACTAGGGGCTGAGTCTCGGGAAGATGGATTAGTCGGCTCAGCCGACGCCACTAGTCACTTTTTATTATTGGCATAGCTGGAATTTGCACCAGAAGTTGAGCAGGAGGGGGTGCTATTTGAGTTTGGGCAATTCTTGGCGATATGTGAGAAGGCCCCACACTTAAAACAGCCTTGTGATGACTCTGCTCCATTCCTTGTCCCACTTGACTTGATCAGAGGACACTTATTCCGCAGATGATCGGGCGACCCGCAAGCATAACATTTACGGGGATTGACTGGTCGGCGAGGTGGAGGCCGAGTGTTACTAAAGGAAGGCGGGGGTTCTTTCGCCACACGCAAGGAATCGGCATACCTAACTCCTTCCGCAGAGACGGCTAATGCTTCCAGTTCAGAGAAGGTTTGCGGGCACGCCGCGAAACACAAATATGACCTGTAGGGTGGTGAAATCCCTTCGACAATAGCTTGCACGATCTGATCCTCAGGGAAGTGGAGAGCAAACGCCCTAGTATAAAACTTAATATCTTGGATGAAGTCTGCCAGGTTTTCATCCAAGCGCTGTACCCGATAATAGTATTTCTGAATAAGGGAGGACCTGGCCCTAGCCGGGATGAAGTTAGCTAGCAAATGGGCATGGAAATCCTCAATAGAAGATTGCTCGGCGATGGCTCTAACTATTTTATCTGAGAGAACACCAATAGCATAAGGATAGATTATTTGTAAAATTTGACATGGAGACAGAGAAAACACAAGGGCATGATCCTGAAATTCAACTAGAAATCTTAAAAATGAAATTACATCACTGGTGGTGTTGACGGAAAACTTAGAGATACCTCTAAGCAACATTGCCAATGGATGAGGCAAGCTGCTGAACCCAGGTGACATAGTCGTTAAAGGTTTCAATGGCAAAGAAGTTAATTCAGAGCGGATGTTACTCAATGACGCACGGCGTTCAGATTCGTCGTTCGATGGGGCAGAGATAGTTTGAGCAGCAACGGTTATCCTATTGACTTCTCCCTGAGGAGGCTCTTCCTCGTTTCCTACATTCACCGCGGCGGGTTGATCAGTTTTGGGAGGAGCTTCGCCGGTTAGCAATTGAGTGACCTTATTAGACAATTCAGAAATAGTTTCAAGGAGCGTATTAGCTTGCTTCCTCTGAACGTCATTCACCTTTAGAGACAACAGATCATTAACTCTATTTGCAAAGTGATACAGCCTGCCTTGCACACGCTTAATTTGATTAGGAGATGGGTCGTTTTCATCAAAAAAGCTGACTACCGATGCTAGCCCAGTAATATTCTCGACAATCGTGGAAAGAGAGTCATCAATTTCTTTCTCTCCCAAATTGGGGATGGAAATGGGCAAATCAAGGGACTCTCTAAGCTTGTTAGTGTCTATTGCAACCGTGCCTCCAGATTGAACGTTTCTGATAGTTAACTCATATATCAATTCCTCTTTGCGCAAATAGTTAAGGAGGAGAACATCGCGAGGGCCGGGCATGATGAGAGAACAATTTTGAAAAACTCAAAAAATTCCAGCAACTGAGAAAATTGTTAGAGTTCGAATCAAAGCAATGTTTAGCCGTCAAAAGGGGCTAAATTTGAGACCCATTCAACCACGCTCTGCTACCACATGTTACCGTTGTTTTTGTGGTAGTTAAGCATGAAAGAAGGTGCTGGGTGGTGAATAGGTCTCAAGCTACTAAAGAGAAATTAAATTTTAAAATTTAACAAGGTTATATTTTCTTTTCAAAATTAGGTAACAACAAATAGAACAGGTACTTAGTAGCCGAAATACAACTTGAAATGTACAATTACAGGGATTAAAGAATTTGGGCTTCGAACCCTGAAAACACAATTCTTGAGCAACTAGCTCAACTTTACGATATACCAATTTCAACAAAGGGGCAGAAGACCCCAATCAAATCCTAGAGCCCTTGCTCCAAATTACACAGCAAAGCCTCCTCGAGGCATACAACTCTCAGTTTTAGAAAAGAGCCACTCGCTCTTAAAGTTAAGCCTCTCCCAGGCCACACCAAATTCAACTTTCAAGTTGTCCTCAAAGGACATATACACAGGGGTAAAATACCCAACCTACTGAGGTCTATTAGGTGAACAAAAGATTAATACATGACCTCTAAAATACCACTTGAGAGGAGGCGAACTTGCACTCCTAATACACTTTGCTTAAGACCTACTTGGCACTAGGCCGTTAATACAAGGGCTAATCCCATACTACAGAGGTGACTTAATGGCAATTTACATTACCTTACGGGAGAATTGGTTGAGAAAAATAAGTTCACCTCAAGACGATGTGAGTGGGAACTCGAGAGGGTTAGCACTCTCTATCCCATAATATAGCTTTACAAGAGAATAGAAGAAAAGAGTAGTTACATTTTAGGAAAAGGTTACATGATGGAAAACGCTTCGAACCCGCCGCGAGAGTTAAACTGCCGACCTAGCAAGAAAAGAAGTTATTAATAGGCCATTACCTGGTGTTGAACGGCTGAAGAAGAAAGAGGCGCTTCCCGCCTCCTGCTATGTACTTAATACACTGAAAGATGGAACAGAAGTGGCCCGGAGACCCCAAAATCAGCAGTTTATATCCTCTCGCGGAAGATTCTAGGCGTTAGGGGAAAGAAAACACCCTCCCACAAAATCTTTATTGGTTCGGGAAAAGAAACCCCTACATAGAGGAAAAAGAAACACATTATTGGTGGAAAATTAATTAAAGAAAATTCGGGATTGGCTAGATCCAAACTAAGGGGAAAAAGAGGGGTATACAGCCAACTTAAACAATAACAGAAAGAAATTTAACAAGAAACAAACTTTTGAAATAAAAATTTCTCCAACAAAATAGTTCTTTGACTCCACACTAGGTCGCACTATTGTTGATCTTCAGTAGTGTCCTCTAGAAGAGAAAGTTCACACTTCTTACTTCAAGCGAAACAAAAACACATCAAAAGTGACACAGTTCAAAAACTCAAAATTTTCCACGTGGTGACATCTTCTGAGAAAGTAAAGAATTAATAGAATAGATAAAGTTCAACCTTCCTCCGGAAGAGGAGTTTCAACTGGCGCAACTTTTAAATAAACGGTGTAGAGGTGTACCGCCCGGTACAGAATTAATTGTATGAAGATACTTACATCTAATAAAAACTAAAGTTGATACAGACGTGAAAATTGGTATTTAGACCTTTAAAAAAAACGACGCGTTTGGGGGGGGGGGGAATCATTTTTGGGGGCGGGTGTGAAAAGGAGTTGAATTCGTTTCATGAGGACACATATCTCAAAAACTGAAGATAATCGGTATTTAGAAGATCCTTTACAACTGAAAATGAAAACCTACAACCTGTTTTCCAGTCATTGGCGGGGCAGGGATGTAATGAATGAAACTTATATAGGCTGTTATCACAATGGGGTCGCCACTGCCAAGGTGATTTATTAATGAGTGATAAATGCTATGAAATGATAATGGAGAGTGTTGCTGGAATGAAAGATGACAGGGAAAACCGGAGTACCCGGAGAAAAACCTGTCCCGCCTCCGCTTTGTCCAGCACAATTCTCACATGGAGTCACCGGGATTTGAACCTCGGTATCCAGCGGTGAGGGGCCGACGCGCTGTGAGCCAAGGAGGCTCTATCCTTTACTATTAAAGAAACAAACATTTTTCCCGGAAATTTAACTTAAGGGGGGGAGTGTGAAAGTAAGTGAAAAAAAGTGAATTATTTTTATGGGAATACTTATATCTCAAAACTGAAGTAAACACACGTGAACATTGGTATTTGGAATCTCCTTTAAACATAAAGAAACACGCCTTCTTTTTTTTTTTTTGGAGAGGGGCGTAAGTCATCTTAACCGCGGTGGGGTAAAAACGGAGGTGGGACCAATTGCTTTTACTGTTCCTAATGTACTTATCAGGAGCCTCCGTGGCTCAGGCAGCAGCGCGCTGGCCTCTCACCGCTGGGTTTCGTGGTTCAAATCCCGTTCACTCCATGTGAGGTTTGTGCTGGACAAAGCGGAGGCGGGACAGGTTTTTCTCCGGGTACTCCGGTTTTCCCCGTCATCATTCATTCCAGCAACACTCTCCAACATCATTTCATTTCATTTGTCATTCATTAATCATTGCCCCAGAGGAGTGCGACAGGCTTCGGCAGCCGGCACAATTCCTATCCTCGCCGCTAACTGGGGGCTTATTCATTCCATTCCTGACCCGGTTGAATGACTGGAAACAGGCTGTGGATTTTCAATGTACTTATTCTGATCATAAACCGATCATTTTTAATCTTTCCTGGGTTCGTTTTCAAGAGCCATCTTTTCCTTTGGAGAACCTTCTTAGATTAAAGTAGATTCTTCTGGCATTTAAATAAAAAATTTAACACATTTGAAATAATCGATAGGAATGAGATTGACCGTGCAATTGTTCACCTCTATAATAAGGTCAATAATGCACGGAAGTATGTCATTCGTATCTCCAGAAATTTCGCGTACTTGCCTATGCGCGACAATGGTGCTCAAAAATGACAATGGCAGCAGATGGAATTTACCGCCAATTTGCGGTCTTGCATCTTGCTGTGGGGTCCAGAACATCCATAATAATAATAATAATAATAATAATAATAATAATAATAATAATAATAATAATAATAATAATAATAATAATAATAATAATAATAATATTCTGGACCGTCGTCAAATGTGCGGACCGCGCTGGAAACGGGTCTGGACGGGTAATGACTACAAATGCAGTCCGGCTGCGGGTTCAGTACTGTCAAGGCACCCAAGAAGACACCACGCCGAATCTCCTAGAGAAATTGATCCATATTAAAAATGTTTATAGGAAAAGATGGCAAACATTTAGGGAACGAACTGACCGGGTAGAATACGTGGTCCTAGACCGGGAAGTACGAAATCGATTGCTGGAACGAAAGATTGAAAAATCGGAGGGAACTTGACGCAATCTCTCAGAAAACGAGTCAGATCTCGAATTTTGACGGATTATATATAAATTGATATCCATTCAACTATAAATTTCAGTATAATACCGTAGCGAAGAACGGGTATCTTGCTAGCGTATAATAAATTTACGTGTTCAGCTTCGAAGGTACTCTCGATGAGTGTAACGGAACCGAAGATCTTAAGAGTGTGGGATGGCCGGGAATCGAATCCGGATCAAACGCTTGGAAGGCAGATATGCTCACCTTTACACCACCATCGCAAGTGAGCGAATTACTTAAGAACACAAGTTCTTCTTTAGTAACGTTTACGAAATCTACAGGTCATCATCATCATCATCATCTGTTTACCCTCCAGGTTCGGTTTTTCCCTCGGACTTAGCGAGGGATTCCACCTCTACCGCCTCAAGGGCAGTGTCCTGGAGCTTCAGACACTTGGTCGGGGAATACAACTGGGGTGTATGACCAGTACCTCGCCCAGGCGGCCTCACCAGCTATGCTGAACAGGGGCCTTGTGGAGGGATGGGAAGATTGGAAGGGAGAGGCAAGGAAGAGGGAAGGAAGCGGCCGTGGCCTTAAGTTAGGTACCATCCCGGCATTCGCATGGAGGAGAAGTGGGAAACCACGGAAAACCACTTCCAGGATGGCTGAGGTGGGAATCGAACCCACCTTTATTCAGTTGACCTCCCGAGGCTGAGTGGACCCCGTTCCAGCCCTCGTACCACTTTTCAAATTTCGTGGCAGAGCCGGGAATCGAACCCGGGCCTCCGGGGGTGGCAGCTAATCACGCTAACCACTACACCACAGAGGCGGACGAAATCTACAGGTATGTATCATAAATTCACGTGTTTAGGTTACAAATTACTCTCGGAGTGTCATCGTATCGAATATGTCAATGGTGTGCGATGGCCTAGAAACGAATCCACATCCACTGCTTGGATGACAACAATGCTCACCATTACACCACCATCGCACGTTGCACGCGAGTGAACTACTTTAATACACAAATTCTTCCTTAGTGACGTCACCAGAAAGCTACAGGTATGTATCATAAATTCACGTGTTCAGTTTTGAAGTTGCTCTCGTAGAGTGACGATGTATCGAATATTTTAGACGAGTGCGACGGCCGTTAATCGATCCCGGATCAACTGCTTGGAAGGCAACTATTGTAACAATTACACAGTCAGCGCAACTTTGCATGCAAGCGAACTGCTTTAAAAAACACCTTTTTAGTGACGTCACCAGAAAGCCACAGGTATGTATCATAAATTCATGTGTTCAGTTTCTAAGATAGTCCCGCCGATTGTAATGGAACCGAAGATCTTAAAAGTGTGCGATGGCCGGGAATCGAACCCGGATCAACTGCTTGGAAGGCAACTATGCTCATCATTACACCACCATCGCACATAGGCACGGGAGTGAAATAGTTTAGTACACAAGTTCTTCTTTAGTAACGTTTACGAAAGCTGCAGGTATGTATCATAAATTCACGTGTTCAGGTTACAAATTACTCTCGGAGAGTGTCATGGTGTCCGCCTCTGTGGTGTAGTGGTTAGCGTGATTAGCTGCCACCCCCGGAGGTCCGGGTTCGATTCCCGACTCTGCCACGAAATTTGAAAAGTGGTACGAGGGCTGGAACGGGGTCCACTCAGCCTCGGGAGGTCAACTGAGTAGAGGTGGGTTCGATTCCCTCCTCAGCCATCCTGGAAGTGGTTTTCCGTGGTTTCCCACTTCTCCTCCAGGCAAATGCCGGGATGGTACCTAACTTAAGGCCACGGCCGCTTCCTTCCCTCTTCCTTGCCTATCCCTTCCAATCTTCCCATCCCTCCTCAAGGCCCCTGTTCAGCATAGCAGGTGAGGCCGCCTGGGCGAGGTACTGGTCATACTCCCCAGTTGTATCCCCCGACCAAGAGTCTGAAGCTCCAGGACACTGCCCTTGAGGCGGTAGAGGTGGGATCCCTCGCTAAGTCCGAGGGAAAAACCGAACCTGGAGGGTAAACAGATGATGATGATGATGATGAGTGTCATGGTATCGAATATGTCAATGGTGTGCGATGGCCTGGAATCGAACCATATCCACTGCTTGGAAGGCAACTATGCTAACCATTACACAATCAGGGCAACTTGGCATGCAAGCGAACTGCTTTAAAAAACACCTCATTTTTAGGGACGTCACCAGAAAGCCACAGGTATGTAATTTAAAGTAACGTGTTCAATTTCGAAGTTACTCCCGCAGAGCGTATTGGTACCGACGATCATAAAAGTGTGCGATGGCCGGGAATCGAACTCGGATCAACTGCTTGGAAGGCAATTATGCTCACCATTACAACACCATCGCACGTTGGCGTCGGGGCGGACTACATTAATACACAAACTCTTCCTTAGTGACGTCACCAGAAAGCTACAGGTATGTATCATAAAGTCACGTGTTCGGTTACGAAGATTCTCTCGTAGAGTGACCTGGTATCGAATATTTTATACGAGTGTGATGGCTGGGAATCAAACCCGGATCAACTGCTTGGAAGGCAACTATGCTCACCATTACAGCACCATCACACGATGGCGTCGGAGCGGACTTCATTAATACACAAATTCGTCTTTAGTGACGTCACCAGAAAGCCACAGGTATGTAATATAAAGTCACGTGTTCAATTTCGAAGTTACTCCCGGTGAGTGTAAAGGAACCGAAGATCTTAAGAGTGTGGCATGGCCGGGAATCGAAGCCGGATCAACCGCTTGGAAGGCATCTATGGTAACCATTACACCACCATCGAACGTTGGCGTCGGGGGGACTACATTAATACACAAATTCTTCTTTAGTGACGTCACAAGAAAGCTAGAGTTATGTATCATAAATTTACGTGTTCAGCTTCGAAGGTACTCTCGGTGAGTGTAACGAACCGAAGATCTTAGGAGTGTGGTATGGAAGGGAATCGAACCGGGATCAACCGCTTGGAAGGCAACTATGGTCACCATTACACAATCAGCGCCATTTGGCATGCGAGCAATCTGCTTTAAGGTGCCTGGGAAGTGTGCAACCCTCATAAATGCATACCTTTGTTCAATATTAAATTTCAGCATGCTGTATTTGTAGGTTAGAAGACGTGCACAGATTATCGTCATTACTACTAGTATTTAAATGCTTATTGCCGCAGAATTTTCGCTTTTTAAACAGTCTACTCCTTCTCGGCCTTGTTAAGTAACTTCTAAAGTACACTTGGAAAGAAAACACCACTAGCAAATTAAGTTACAAAAGTAATACCTAATAACTGTTGCTGTTTATAAACAATCATTCCCAATGAACAAAATTCAGACAAATGAAAAGCAAAATGCAGACACAGGACACGTTGCCAACATAACTACGTGCGTAAACAAAAATTCCCAAGGAGTTTCAACACCACACTTTCAGAGAAAAGCAAAGTCTGTAAGGAGGGGCGTGGCACTACTGAACTGAATGACGCACGTCCTCTTTAAATATTTTTGTTCCGAGGTATCTGTGGAACAGCAGAGGTGAAAGTAGGTGCGGGCGGGAATAGGTCTCAACTTACGAAATTAAGGTAAATTTAAAACTTAAACAAAGGTTATATTTTCTTTTCAAGATAAATAAATAACAGAATATAACACGTACCAAGTAGCATATCAACAAATTAAGAAAGTACAATTACAGTTTGTTACAGGATTTGGGCATCGAGCCCCAGAATCACAATCCTTGAGCAATGAGCCCAACTTTACCTATATACAAGGTTCAAAAAAGGGGCAGAAAACCCCAATCATGCCAAGAGCACTTGCTCCCAATTACCCAGTAAAGCCTCCTCGAGGCACACAGAAAATCCACTTTTAAGAAAGAGCAAACCCGCTCTCAAGGTTCAAGCCCACCAAAGGCCACAATAAACTATACTTCAAACTGCCCTCAAGGCATACCAAGAACAGGAGTAATAAATACCCAACCTACTGGGCCTATTCAGTAAAGAAGCAGGTTAATTACATGGCCCAAAATACCAACTTGACTGGAGGCGTAACTTGCACTCCTAATACACTTTTAAAACCTACTTGGCACTAGCCCGCATACACAAGGGCTAATCCCATACTAAAGAGGTGACTTGTATTACATTAAGAAAGGAAGAAACGGTTGTGAAAACAAAGTCACTTCAAAACAATAGGAGTGGGGGCTCGAGAAGGTTTAGCACTCTCTATCCCAATTTATAGTTAAAGAGACGAAGTTTTACCAAGTGTTTATTACATTTTAAAGATAGGTTACATGAGAAAAGTTTTCGAACCTGCCCCGAGGGTTAAACTGATGAGCTAGCGAGAAATGAAGTTGTTAAATGGTCATTACCTTATGGATGAACTGCTGCCCGAAGAAACAGGCGCTTCTCGCCCCCTGCTACATAATCACACTAGGAGAGATGTTACTGAAGTGGCCAGGAGACCAGAAAATCAGCAGTTTATATACCCTCGTGGAACATTCGAGACCTTTCATGAATGATAAGACACACCCACAGCAGTTTATTGGTAACAGAATACAGTCACAGAGAAGGTTGGGGAAGAAAGCCCCGATTGGCCGAAAATTAATTTAAGAAATTCGGGATTGGCTAATTTCAAAGCAGGCGGAAAGAAAGGATTAACATTGCCAACTCTCAAACCACAGAACAAAATTTAGCGAAAACAAAACTTACGAAAGTTAAATTTCTTCAGGACAGTTCATTCCTTTACACCAGAGTGCGTGATTATAGTTTTTTAGAGATATCTGTTAGGGAACGTCCAAACTTCTTGATCCAGATGAAACAAACACAAGTCGAAATAGACACCGTTCAACACTGCAAAATTACCAAACATTACTGTGGTGACATCTTTCGAGAAACCATTGAATTAGTACAGTTTTTTTAAAGTTCAGGCGTTCTCCTGCAGAGGAGTTTAAACTGGCGCAATATTTGAATTAGCATTGTGGAGGTGTACCGCCCGGGACAATTTTATACAGCACAAATGATGCAGCAATATACTTGATGTATATATATATCATTTTATTCAGGAAACTCCCTGGAATAATTTTGCAATATAACAAAATTTGCAATTTTTTACATTTTCACACTTCCCAGGCCACTTAAAACACCACTTATTGTTAGTGATGTCACCGGAAAGCCACAGGTATTTATCATAAGTTCATGTGTTCAGTTTCTAAGATAGTCCCGCCGATTGTAATGGAACCGAAGATCCTAAAAGTGTGGGATGGCCGGGAATCGAACCCGGATCAAACGCTTGGAAGGCAACTATGGTCACCATTACAAAATCTGCGAAACTGGGCATGCGAGCATTCTGCTTTAAAACACACCTTTTTTTAGTGACGTCACCAGAAAGCCACAGGTATGTATCATAAATTCACGTATTCAGTTTCTAAGATAGTCCCGCCGATTGTAATGGAACCGAAGATCCTAAAAGTGTGCGATGGCCGGGAATCGAACCCGGATCAACTGCTTGGAAGATAAGTATGCTCACCATTACACCACCATCGCACATGGGCACGTAAGCGAAATAGTTTAGTACATAAGTTCTTCTTTAGTAACGTTTACGAAAGCTGCAGGTATGTATCATAAATGCACGTGTTCAGGTTACAAATTACTTATGGAGAGTGTCATGGTATCGAATATGTCAATGGTGTGCGATGGCCTGGAATAGAACCCACATCCACTGCTTGGAAGGCAACTATGCTAACCATTGCACAATCAGGGTAAGATGGCATGCAAGCGAAATGCTTTAAAAAAACACCCTCTTTTTAGTGACGTCACTAGAAAGCCACAGGTATGGATCATAAATTCACGTGTTCAGTTTGGATGTTAGTCCCGCCGAGTGTAAATGTACCGAAGATCTTAAAATCGTGCGATGGCCGAGAATCGAACCCGGACCAACTGCTTGGAAGGCAACTATGCTCACCATTACACCACCATCGCACGTAGGCGTCAGAGCGGACTTCATTAACACACAAATTCTTCTTTAGTGACGTCACAAGAAAGCTAGAGTTATGTGTCATAAATTTACGTGTTCAGTTTCTAAGATAGTCCCGCCGATTGTAATGGAACCGAAGATCCTAAAAGTGTGCGATGGCCGGGAATCGAACCCGGATCAAGTGCTTGGAAGAGCAACTATGCTCACCATAACACCACCATCGCACATAGGCAGGTAAGCGAAATAGTTTAGTACACAAGATCTTCTTTAGTAACGTTTACGAAAGCTGAAGGTATGTATCATAAATTCACGTGTTCAGGTTACAAATTACTTATGGAGAGTGTCATGGTATCGAATATGTCAATGGTGTGCGATGGCCTGGAATCGAACCCACATCCACTGCTTGGAAGGCAACTATGCTAACCATTGCACAATCAGGGTAACATGGCATGCAAGCGAACTGCTTTAAAAAACGCCGTCTTTTTAGTGACGTCATTAGAATGCCACAGGTATGTATCATAAATTGGCGTGTTCAGTTTGGATGTTAGTCGCGCCGAGTGTAAATGTACCGAAGATCTTAAAATCTTGCGATGGCCGTGAATCGAACCCGGATCAACTGCTTGGAAGGCAACTATGCTCACCATTACACCACCTTCGCACACAGGCAAGTCGGCGAACTGCTTTAGTACACAAGTTCTTCTTTAGTGACGTCACCCGAAAGCTGCAGGTTTTGTCATAAATTCACGTGAATAGCTTCGAAGGTACTCTCGGAGTGTAACATGGTATCAAGTATCTTAAAAGTGTGCGATGGCCGGGAATCGAACCCGGATGAACTGCTTGGAAGGCAACTATGCTCACCATCACACCACCATCGCACGTTGGCGTCGGAGCGGACTCCATTAATACACACATTCCTCTTTAGTGACATCACAAGAAAGCTAGAGTTATGTATAACAAATTTACGTGTTCAGCTTCGAAGGTACTCTCGATGAGTGTAACGGAACCGAAGATCTTAAGAGTGTGGGATGGCCGGGAATCGAACCCGGATCAAACGCTTGGAAGGCAACTATGGTCACCATTACAAAATCTGCGCAACTTGGCATGCGAGCATTCTGCCTTAAAACACACCTTTTTTTTAGTGACGTCACCAGAAAGCCACAGGTACGTATCATAAATTCACGTATTCAGTTTCTAAGATAGTCCCGCCGATTGTAATGGAACCGAAGATCCTAAAAGTGTGCGATGGCCGGGAATCGAACCCGGATCAACTGCTTGGAAGGCAACTATGCTGACCATTACACCACCATCGCACATAGGCAAGTGAGCGAACTGCTTTAGTACACATGTTCTTCTTTAGTGACGTCACCCGAAAGCGGCACGTTTTATCATCACTTCACGTGAACAACTTCGAAGGTACTCTCGGAGAGTAACATGGTATCAAGTATCTTAATAGTGTGCGATGGCCGGGAATCGAACCCGGATCAACTGCTTGGAAGGCAACTACGCTCACCATTACACCACCATCGCACGTTGACGGCAGAGCGGACTTCATTAATACACAAATTCTTCTTTAGTGACGTCACAAGAAAGCTAGAGTTATGTGTCATAAATTTACGTGTTCAGTTTCTAAGATAGTCCCGCCGATTGTAATGGAACCGAAGATCCTAAAAGTGTGCGATGGCCGGGAATCGAACCCGGATGAACTGCTTGGAAGGCAAGCATGCTCACCACTACACCACCATCGCACATGGGCACGTAAGCGAAATAGTTTCGTACACAAGTTCTTCTATACTAACGTTTACGAAAGCTGCAGGTATGTATCATAAATGCACGTGTTCAGGTTACAAATTACTTATGGAGAGTGTCATGGTATCGAATATGTCAATGGTGTGCGATGGCCTGGAATAGAACCCACATCCACTGCTTGGAAGGCAACTATGCTAACCATTGCACAATCAGGGTAACATGGCATGCAAGCGAACTGCTTTAAAAAAAACCCTCTTTTTAGTGACGTCATTAGAAAGCCACAGGTATGTATCATAAATTCGCGTGTTCAGTTTGGATGTTAGTCCCGCCGAGTGTAAATGTACCGAAGATCTTAAAACCGTGCGATGGCCGAGAATCGAACCCGGCTCAACTGTTTGGAAGGCAACTATGCTCACCATAACACCACCATCGCGCGTTGACACGCGAGCGAAGTACTTAAACACACAAATGCTTCCTTAGCGACGTCACCCGAAAGCTATAAGTTTGTATCATAAATTCAAGTGAACAGCTTCGAAGGTACTCTCGGAGGGAAACATGGTATCAAATATCTTAAAAGAACGATGGCCGGGAATCGAACCCGGATCAACTGCTTGGAAGGCAACTACGCTCACCATCACACCACCATCGCACGTTGGCGTCGGAGCGGACTCCATTAATACACAAATTCTTCTTTAGTGACGTCACAAGAAAGCTAGGGTTATGTATAACGAATTTACGTGTTCAGCTTCGAAGGTACTCTCGATGAGTGTAACGGAACCGAAGATCTTAAGAGTGTGGGATGGCCGGGAATCGAACCCGGATCAAACGCTTGGAAGGCAACTATGGCCACCATTACATAATCTGCGCAACTTGGCATGCGAGCATTCTGCCTTAAAACACACCTTTTTTTTGTGACGTCACCAGAAAGCCACAGGTATGTATCATAAATTCACGTATTCAGTTTCTAAGATAGTCCCGCCGATTGTAATGGAACTGAAGATCCTAAAAGTGTGCGATGGCCGGGAATCGAACCCGGATCAACTGCTTGGAAGGCAAGTATGCTCATCATTACACCACCATCGCACATGGGCACGTAAGCGAAATAGTTTAGTACACAAGTTCTTCTTTAGTAACGTTTACGAAAGCTGCAGGTATGTATCATAAATGCACGTGTTCAGGTTACAAATTACTTATGGAGAGTGTCATGGTATCGAATATGTCAATGGTGTGCAATGGCCTGGAATAGAACCCACATCCACTGCTTGGAAGGCAACTATGCTAACCATTGCACAATCAGGGTAACATGGCATGCAAGCGAACTGTTTTAAAAAAACACCCTCTTTTTAGTGACGTTATTAGAAAGCCACAGGTATGTATCCTAAATTCACGTGTTCAGTTTGGATGTTAGTCCCGCCGAGTGTAAATGTACCGAAGATCTTAAAATCGTGCGATGGCCGGGAATCGAACCCGGATCAACTGCTTGGAAGGCAACTATGCTCACCATTACACCACCATCGCACACAGGCAAGTCGGCGAACTGCTTTAGTACACAAGTTCTTCTTTAGTGACGTCACCCGAAAGCTGCAGGTTTTATCATAAATTCACGTGAACAGCTTCGAAGGTACTCTCGGAGAGTAACATGGTATCAAGTATCTTAAAGGTGCGCGATGGCCGGGAATCGAACCCGGATAAACTGCTTGGAAGGCAACTATGCTCACCATTACACCACCATCGCACACAGGCAAGTGAGCGAACTGCTTTAGTACACACGTTCTTCTTTAGTGACGTCACCCGAAAGCTGCAGGTTTTATCATAAATTCACGTGAACAGCTTGGAAGGTACTCTCGGAGTGTAACATGGTATCAAGTATCTTAAACGTGTGCGATGGCCGGGAATCGAACCCGGATGAACTGCTTGGAAGGCAACTATGCTCACCATTACACCACCATCGCACATGGGCACGTAAGCGAAATAGTTTAGTACACAAGTTCTTCTTTAGTAACGTTTACGAAAGCTGCAGGTATGTATCATAAATTCACGTGTTCAGGTTACAAATTACTTATGGAGAGTGTCATGGTATCGAATATGTCAATGGTGTGCGATGGCCTGGAATCGATCCCACATCCACTGCTTGGAAGGCAAGTATGCTCACCATTACACCACCATCGCACATGGGCACGTAAGCGAAATAGTTTAGTACACAAGTTCTTCTTTAGTAACGTTTACGAAAGCTGCTGGTATGTATTATAAATGCACGTGTTCAGGTCACAAATTACTTATGGAGAGTGTCATGGTATCGAATATGTCAATGGTGTGCAATGGCCTGGAATAGAACCCACATCCACTGCTTGGAAACCAACTATGCAAACCATTGCACCATCAGGGTAACATGGCATGCAATCGAACTGCTTTAAAAAACACCCTCTTTTTAGTGACGTCATTAGAAAGCCACAGGTATGGATCATAAATTCACGTGTTCAGTTTGGATGTTAGTCCCGCCGAGTGTAAATGTACCGAAGATCTTAAAATCGTGCGATGGCCGTGAATCGAACCCGGATCAACTGCTTGGAAGGCAACTATGCTCACCATTACACCACCTTCGCACACAGGCAAGTCGGCGAACTGCTTTAGTACACAAGTTCTTCATTAGTGACGTCACCCGAAAGCTGCAGGTTTTGTCATAAATTCACGTGAATAGCTTCGAAGGTACTCTCGGAGTGTAACATGGTATCAAGTATCTTAAAAGTGTGCGATGGCCGGGAATCGAACCCGGATGAACTGCTTGGAAGGCAACTATGCTCACCATCACACCACCATCGCACGTTGGCGTCGGAGCGGACTCCATTAATACACACATTCCTCTTTAGTGACGTCACAAGAAAGCTAGAGTTATGTATAACAAATTTACGTGTTCAGCTTCGAAGGTACTCTCGATGAGTGTAACGGAACCGAAGATCTTAAGAGTGTGGGATGGCCGGGAATCGAACCCGGATCAAACGCTTGGAAGGCAACTATGGTCACCATTACAAAATCTGCGCAACTTGGCATGCGAGCATTCTGCCTTAAAACACACCTTTTTTTTAGTGACGTCACCAGAAAGCCACAGGTACGTATCATAAATTCACGTATTCAGTTTCTAAGATAGTCCCGCCGATTGTAATGGAACCGAAGATCCTAAAAGTGTGCGATGGCCGGGAATCGAACCCGGATCAACTGCTTGGAAGGCAACTATGCTGACCATTACACCACCATCGCACATAGGCAAGTGAGCGAACTGCTTTAGTACACATGTTCTTCTTTAGTGACGTCACCCGAAAGCGGCACGTTTTATCATCACTTCACGTGAACAGCTTCGAAGGTACTCTCGGAGAGTAACATGGTATCAAGTATCTTAATAGTGTGCGATGGCCGGGAATCGAACCCGGATCAACTGCTTGGAAGGCAACTACGCTCACCATTACACCACCATCGCACGTTGACGGCAGAGCGGACTTCATTAATACACAAATTCTTCTTTAGTGACGTCACAAGAAAGCTAGAGTTATGTGTCATAAATTTACGTGTTCAGTTTCTAAGATAGTCCCGCCGATTGTAATGGAACCGAAGATCCTAAAAGTGTGCGATGGCCGGGAATCGAACCCGGATGAACTGCTTGGAAGGCAAGCATGCTCACCACTACACCACCATCGCACATGGGCACGTAAGCGAAATAGTTTCGTACACAAGTTCTTCTATACTAACGTTTACGAAACCTGCAGGTATGTATCATAAATGCACGTGTTCAGGTTACAAATTACTTATGGAGAGTGTCATGGTATCGAATATGTCAATGGTGTGCGATGGCCTGGAATAGAACCCACATCCACTGCTTGGAAGGCAACTATGCTAACCATTGCACAATCAGGGTAACATGGCATGCAAGCGAACTGCTTTAAAAAAAACCCTCTTTTTAGTGACGTCATTAGAAAGCCACAGGTATGTATCATAAATTCGCGTGTTCAGTATGGATGTTAGTCCCGCCGAGTGTAAATGTACCGAAGATCTTAAAACCGTGCGATGGCCGAGAATCGAACCCGGCTCAACTGTTTGGAAGGCAACTATGCTCACCATAACACCACCATCGCGCGTTGACACGCGAGCGAAGTACTTAAACACACAAATGCTTCCTTAGCGACGTCACCCGAAAGCTATAAGTTTGTATCATAAATTCAAGTGAACAGCTTCGAAGGTACTCTCGGAGGGAAACATGGTATCAAATATCTTAAAAGAACGATGGCCGGGAATCGAACCCGGATCAACTGCTTGGAAGGCAACTACGCTCACCATCACACCACCATCGCACGTTGGCGTCGGAGCGGACTCCATTAATACACAAATTCTTCTTTAGTGACGTCACAAGAAAGCTAGGGTTATGTATAACGAATTTACGTGTTCAGCTTCGAAGGTACTCTCGATGAGTGTAACGGAACCGAAGATCTTAAGAGTGTGGGATGGCCGGGAATCGAACCCGGATCAAACGCTTGGAAGGCAACTATGGTCACCATTACATAATCTGCGCAACTTGGCATGCGAGCATTCTGCCTTAAAACACACCTTTTTTTTGTGACGTCACCAGAAAGCCACAGGTATGTATCATAAATTCACGTATTCAGTTTCTAAGATAGTCCCGCCGATTGTAATGGAACTGAAGATCCTAAAAGTGTGCGATGGCCGGGAATCGAACCCGGATCAACTGCTTGGAAGGCAAGTATGCTCATCATTACACCACCATCGCACATGGGCACGTAAGCGAAATAGTTTAGTACACAAGTTCTTCTTTAGTAACGTTTACGAAAGCTGCAGGTATGTATCATAAATGCACGTGTTCAGGTTACAAATTACTTATGGAGAGTGTCATGGTATCGAATATGTCAATGGTGTGCAATGGCCTGGAATAGAACCCACATCCACTGCTTGGAAGGCAACTATGCTAACCATTGCACAATCAGGGTAACATGGCATGCAAGCGAACTGTTTTAAAAAAACACCCTCTTTTTAGTGACGTTATTAGAAAGCCACAGGTATGTATCCTAAATTCACGTGTTCAGTTTGGATGTTAGTCCCGCCGAGTGTAAATGTACCGAAGATCTTAAAATCGTGCGATGGCCGGGAATCGAACCCGGATCAACTGCTTGGAAGGCAACTATGCTCACCATTACACCACCATCGCACACAGGCAAGTCGGCGAACTGCTTTAGTACACAAGTTCTTCTTTAGTGACGTCACCCGAAAGCTGCAGGTTTTATCATAAATTCACGTGAACAGCTTCGAAGGTACTCTCGGAGAGTAACATGGTATCAAGTATCTTAAAGGTGCGCGATGGCCGGGAATCGAACCCGGATAAACTGCTTGGAAGGCAACTATGCTCACCATTACACCACCATCGCACACAGGCAAGTGAGCGAACTGCTTTAGTACACACGTTCTTCTTTAGTGACGTCACCCGTAAGCTGCAGGTTTTATCATAAATTCACGTGAACAGCTTGGAAGGTACTCTCGGAGTGTAACATGGTATCAAGTATCTTAAACGTGTGCGATGGCCGGGAATCGAACCCGGATGAACTGCTTGGAAGGCAACTATGCTCACCATTACACCACCATCGCACATGGGCACGTAAGCGAAATAGTTTAGTACACAAGTTCTTCTTTAGTAACGTTTACGAAAGCTGCAGGTATGTATCATAAATTCACGTGTTCAGGTTACAAATTACTTATGGAGAGTGTCATGGTATCGAATATGTCAATGGTGTGCGATGGCCTGGAATCGAACCCACATCCACTGCTTGGAAGGCAAGTATGCTCACCATTACACCACCATCGCACATGGGCACGTAAGCGAAATAGTTTAGTACACAAGTTCTTCTTTAGTAACGTTTACGAAAGCTCCTGGTATGTATTATAAATGCACGTGTTCAGGTCACAAATTACTTATGGAGAGTGTCATGGTATCGAATATGTCAATGGTGTGCAATGGCCTGGAATAGAACCCACATCCACTGCTTGGAAACCAACTATGCAAACCATTGCACCATCAGGGTAACATGGCATGCAATCGAACTGCTTTAAAAAACACCCTCTTTTTAGTGACGTCATTAGAAAGCCACAGGTATGGATCATAAATTCACGTGTTCAGTTTGGATGTTAGTCCCGCCGAGTGTAAATGTACCGAAGATCTTAAAATCGTGCGATGGCCGGGAATCGAACCCGGATCAACTGCTTGGAAGGCAACTATGCTCACCATTACACCACCATCGCACACAGGCAAGTGAGCGAACTGCTTTAGTACACAAGTTCTTCTTTAGTGACGTCACCCGAAAGCTGCAGGTTTTATCATAAATTCACGTGAACAGCTTCGAAGGTACTCTCGGAGAGTAACATGGTATCAAGTATCTTAGAAGTGTGCGATGGCCGGGAATCGAACCCGGATCAACTGCTTGGAAGGCAACTATCCTCACCATTACACCACCATCGCACGTTGGCGTCAGAGCGGACTTCATTAATACACAAATTCTTCTTTAGTGACGTCACATGAAAGCTAGAATTATGTGTCATAAATTTACGTGTTCAGTTTCTAAGATAGTCCCGCCGATTGTAATGGAACCGAAGATCCTAAAAGTGTGCGATGGCCGGGATTCGAACCTGGATGAACTGCTTGGAAGGCAACTATGCTCACCATTACACCAAAATCGCACATAGGCGCGTAAGCGAAATTGTTTAGTACACAAGTTCTTCTTTAGTAACGTTTACGAAAGCTGACGGTATGTATCATAAATTCACGTGTTCGGGTTACAAATTACTTATGGAGAGTGTCATGGTATCGAATATGTCAATGGTGTGCGATGGCCTGGAATCGAACCCACATCCACTGCCTGCAAGGCAAATATGATAACCATTGCACAATCAGGGTAACATGGCATGCAAGCGAACTGCTTTAAAAAACACCCTCTTTTTAGTGACGTCATTAGATAGCCACAGGTATGTATCATAAATTCGCGTGTTCAGTTTGGATGTTAGTCCCGCCGAGTGTAAATGTACCGAAGATCTAAATATCTTGCGATGGCTGGGAATCGAACGCGGATCAACTGCTTGGAAGGCAACTATGCTCACCATAACACCACCATCGCGCGTTGACACGCGTGCGAAGTACTTAAACACAGAAATGCTTCCTTAGCGACGTCACCCGAAAGCTATAAGTTTGTATCATAAATTCAAGTGAACAGCTTCGAAGGTACTCTCGGAGAGTAACATGGTATCAAATATCTTAAAAGAACGATGGCCGGGAATCGAACCCGGATCAACTGCTTGGAAGGCAACTATGCTCACCATCACACCACCATCGCACTTTGGCGTCCGAGCGGACTCCATTAATACACAAATTCTTCTTTAGTGACGTCACAAGAAGGCTAGAGTTATGTATAACAAATTTACGTGTTCAGCTTCGAAGGTACTCTCGATGAGTGTCACGGAACAGAAGATCTTAAGAGTGTTGGATGGCCGGGAATGGAACCTGGATCAAACGCTTGGAAGGCGACTATGGTCACCATTACATAATCTGCGCAACTTGGCATGCGAGCATTCTGCTTTAAAACACACCTTTTTTTTGTGACGTCACGAGAAAGCCACAGGTATGTATCATAAATTCACGTATTCAGTTTCTAAGATAGTCCCGCCGATTGTAATGGAACCGAAGATCCTAAAAGTGTGCGATGGCCGGGAATCGAACCCGGATCAACTGCTTGGTAGGCACGTATGCTCATCATTACACCACCATCGCACATCGGCACGTAAGCGAAATAGTTTAGTACACAAGTTCTTCTTTAGTAACGTTTACGAAAGCTGCAGGTATGTATCATAAATGCACGTGTTCAGGTTACAAATTACTTATGGAGAGTGTCATGGTATCGAATATGTCAATGGTGTGCAATGGCCTGGAATAGAACCCACATCCACTGCTTGGAAGGCAACTATGCTAACCATTGCACAATCAGGGTATCTTGGCATGCAAGCGAACTGCTTTAAAAAAACACACTCTTTTTTTTGACGTCATTAGAAAGCCACAGGTATGGATCATAAATTCACGTGTTCAGTTTGGATGTTAGTCTCGCCGAGTGTAAATGTACCGAAGATCTTAAAATCGTGCGATGGCCGGGAATCGAACCCGGATCAACTGCTTGGAAGGCAACCATGCTCACCATTACACCACCATCGCACAGAGGCAGGTGAGCGAACTGCTTTAGTACACAAGTTCTTCCTTAGTGACGTCACCCGAAAGCTGCAGGTTTTATCATAAATTCACGTGAACAGCTTCGAAGGTACTCTCGGAGAGTAACATGGTATCAAGTATCTTAAAAGTGTGCGATGGCCGGGAATCGAACCCGGATCAACTGCTTGGAAGGCAACTATGCTCACCATTACACCACCATCGCACGTAGGCGTCAGAGCAGACTTCATTAACACACAAATTCTTCTTTAGTGACGTCACAAGAAAGCTAGAGTTATGTGTCATAAATTTACGTGTTCAGTCTCTAAGATAGTCCCGCCGATTGTAATGGAACCGAAGATCCTAAAAGTGTGCGATGGCCGGGAATAGAACCCGGATCAAGTGCTTGGAAGGCAACTATGTTCACCATTACACCACCATCCAACATAGGCAGGTAAGCGAAATAGTTTAGTACACAAGATCTTCTTTAGTAACGTTTACGAAAGCTGAAGGTATGTATCGTAATTCACGTGTTCAGGTTAGAAATTACTTATGGAGAGTGTCATGGTATCGAATATGTCAATGGTGTGCGATGGCCTGGAATCGAACCCACATCCACTGCTTGGATGGCAACTATGCTAACCATTGCACAATCAGGGTAACATGGCATGCAAGCGAACTGCTTTAAAAAACACCCTCTTTTTAGTGACGTCATTAGATAGCCACAGGTATGTATCATAAATTCACGTGTTCAGTTTGGATGTTAGTCCCGCCGAGTGTAAATGTACCTAAGATCTTAAAATCGTGCGATGGCCGGGAATCGATCCCGGATCAACTGCTTGGAAGGCAACTATGCTCACCATTACACCACCATCGCACATGGGCACGTAAGCGAAATAGTTTAGTACACAAGTTCTTCTATACTAACGTTTACGAAAGCTGCAGGTATGTATCATAAATTCACGTGTTCAGGTTACAAATTACTTATGGAGACTGTCATGGTATCGAATATGTCAATGGTGTGCGATGGCCTGGAATAGAACCCACATCCACTGCTTGGAAGGCAACTATGCTAACCATTGCACAATCAGGGTAACTTGGCATACAAACGAACTGCTTTAAAAAACACCCTCATTTTAGTGACGTCATTAGAAAGCCACAGGTATGTATCATAAATTCGCGTGTTCAGTTTGGATGTTAGTCCCGCCGAGTGTAAATGTATCGAAGATCTAAATATCTTGCGATGGCTGGGAATCGAACGCGGATCGACTGCTTGGAAGGCAACTATGCTCACCATAACACCACAATCGCGCGTTGACACGCGAGCGAAGTACTTAAACGCACAAATACTTCCTTAGCGACGTCACCCGAAAGCTATAAGTTTGTATCATAAATTCAAGTGAACAGCTTCGAAGGTACTCTCGGAGGGTAACATGGTATCAAATATCTTAAAAGAACGATGGCCTGGAATAGAACCCACATCCACTGCTTGGAAGGCAACTATGCTAACCATTGCACAATCAGGGTAACATGGCATGCAATCGAACTGCTCTAAAAAACACCCTCTTTTTAGTGACGTCATTAGAAGGCTACAGGTATGTATCATAAATTCGCGTGTTCATTTTGTATGATAGTCCCGCCGAGTGTAAAGGTACCGAAGATCTTAAAATCGTGCGATGGCCGGGAATCGAACCCGGATCAACTGCTTGGAAGGCAACTATGCTCACCATTACACCACCATCGCACACAGGCAAGTCGGCGAACTGCTTTAGTACACAAGTTCTTCTTTAAGGAGGTCACCCGAAAGCTGCAGGTTTTACCATAAATTCACGTGAACAGCTTCGAAGGTACTCTCGGAGAGTAATATGGTATCAAATATCTTAAAAGAACGATGGCCGGGAATCGAAACCGGATCAACTGCTTGGAAGGCAACTGTGCTCACCATCACTCCACCATCGCACGTTGGCGTCGGAGCGGACTCCATTAATACACAAATTCTTCTTTAGTGACGTCACAAGAAAGCTAGAGTTATGTATAACAAATTTACGTGTTCAGCTTCGAAGGTACTCTCGATGAGTGTAACGGAACAGAAGATCTTAAGAGTGTGGGATGGCCGGGAATCGAACCTGGATCAAACGCTTGGAAGGCGACTATGGTCACCATTACAAAATCTGCGCAACTTGGCATGCGAGCATTCTGCTTTAAAACACACCTTTTTTGTGACGTCACCAGAAAGCCACAGGTATGTATCATAAATTCACGTATTCAGTTTCTAAGATAGTCGGGCCGATTGTAATGGAACAGAAGATCCTAAAAGTGTGCGATGGCCGGGAATCGAACCCGGATCAACTGCTTGGAAGGCAACTATGCTCACCATTACACCACCATCGCACACAGGCAAGTGAGCGAACTGCTTTAGTACACAAGTTCTTCTTTAGTGACGTCACCCGAAAGCTGCAGGTTTTATCATAAATTCACGTGAACAGCTTCGAAGGTACTCTCGGAGAGTAACATGGTATCAAGTATCTTAAAGGTGCGCGATGGCCGTGAATCGAACCCGGATCAACTGCTTGGAAGGCAACTATGCTCACCACTACACCACCATCGCACGTTGGCGTCAGAGCGGACTTCATTAATACACAAATTCTTCTTTAGTGACGTCACAAGAAAGCTAGAGTTATGTGTCATAAATTTACGTGTTCAGTTTCTAGGATAGTCCCGCCGATTGTAATGGAACCGAAGATCCTAAAAGTGTGCGACCGGGCGAGTTGGCCGTGCGCGTAGAGGCGCGCGGCTGTGAGCTTGCATCCGGGAGATAGTAGGTTCGAATCCCACTATCGGCAGCCCTGAAGAT
The DNA here is from genome assembly GCF_040414725.1 of Anabrus simplex. NCBI lineage: Eukaryota > Metazoa > Arthropoda > Insecta > Orthoptera > Tettigoniidae > Anabrus > Anabrus simplex. The sequence continues at coordinate 629,138,227 of NC_090265.1, read as the reverse complement.
GGTTTTCCGTGGTTTCCCATTTTCACACCAGGCAAATGCTGGGGCTGTACCTTAATTAAGGCCACGGCCGCTTCCTTCCAACTCCTAGGCCTTTCCTATCCCATCGTCGCCATAAGACCTATCTGTGTCCGTGCGACGTAAAGCCCCTAGCAAAAAAAAAAAAAAAAGGTGTGCGATGGCCGGGAATCGAACCCGGATCAACTGCTTGGAAGGCAACTATGCTCACCATTACACCACCATCGCACAAAGGCAAGTCGGCGAACTGCTTTAGTACACAAGTTCTTCTTTAGTGACGTCACCCGAAAGCTGCAGGTTTTATCATATATTCACGTGAACAGCTTCGAAGGTACTCTCGGAGAGTAACATGGTATCAAGTATCTTAAAGGTGCGCGATGGCCGTGAATCGAACCCGGATCAACTGCTTGGAAGGCAACTATGCTCACCATTACACCACCATCGCACGTTGGCGTCAGAGCGGACTTCATTAATACACAAATTCTTCTTTATTGACGTCACAGGAAAGCTAGAGTTACGTGTCATAAATTTACGTGTTCAGTTTCTAAGATAGTCCCGCCGATTGTAATGGAACCGAAGATCCTAAAAGTGTGCGATGGCCGGGAATCGAACCCGGATCAACTGCTTGGAAGGCAACTATGCTCACCATTACACCACCATCGCACACATTCAAGTGAGCGAACTGCTTTAGTACACACGTTCTTCTTTAGTGACGTCACCCGAAAGCTGCAGGTTTTATCATAAATTCACGTGGACAGCTTCGAAGGTACTCTCGGTGTGTAACATGGTATCAAGTATCTTAAACGTGTGCGATGGCCGGGAATCGAACCCGGATGAACTGCTTGGAACGCAACTATGCTCACCATTACACCACCATCGCACATGGGCACGTAAGCGAAATAGTTTAGTACACAAGTTCTTCTTTAGTAACGTTTACGAAAGCTGCAGGTATGTATCATAAATGCACGTGTTCAAGTTACAAATTACTTATGGAGAGTGTCATGGTATCGAATATGTCAATGGTGTGCGATGGCCTGGAATAGAACCCACATCCACTGCTTGGAAAGCAACTATGCTAACCATTGCACAATCAGGGTAACATGGCATGCAAGCGAACTGCTTTAAAAAACACCCTCTTTTCAGTGACGTCATTAGATAGCCACAGGTATGTATCATAAATTCGCGTGTTCAGTTTGGATGTTAATACCGCCGAGTGTAAATGTACCGAAGATCTAAATATCTTGCGATGGCTGGGAATCGAACGCGGATCAACTGCTTGGAAGGCAACTATGCTCAGCATAACACCACAATCGTGCGTTGACACGCGAGCGAAGTACTTAAAAACACAAATGCTTCCTTAGCGACGTCACCCGAAAGCTATAAGTTTGTATCATCAATTCAAGTGAACAGCTTCGAAGGTACTCTCGGAGAGTAACATGGTATCAAATATCTTAAAAGAACGATGGCCGGGAATCGAAACCGGATCAACTGCTTGGAAGGCAACTATGCTCACCATCACACCACCATCGCACGTTGGCGTCGGAGCGGACTCCATTAATACACAAATTCTTCTTTAGTGACGTCACAAGAAAGCTAGAGTTATGTATAACAAATTTACGTGTTCAGCTTCGAAGGTACTCTCGATGCGTGTAACGGAACAGAAGATCTTAAGAGTGTGGGATGGCCGGGAATCGAACCTGGATCAAACGCTTCGAAGGCGACTATGGTCACCATTACAGAATCTGCGCAAAATGGCATGCGAGCATTCTGCTTTAAAACACACCTTTTTTGTGACGTCACCAGAAAGCCACAGGTATGTATCATAAATTCAGTATTCAGTTTCTAAGATAGTCCGGCCGATTGTAATGGAACCGAAGATCCTAAAAGTGTGCGATGGCCGGGAATCGAACCCGGATCAACTGCTTGGAAGGCAAGTATGCTCACCATTATACCACCATCGCACATGGGCACGTAAGCGAAATAGTTTAGTACACAAGTTCTTCTTTAGTAACGTTTACGAAAGCTGCAGGTATGTATCATAAATGCACGTGTTCAGGTTACAAATTACTTATGGAGAGTGTCATGGTATCGAATATGTCAATGGTGTGCAATGGCCTGGAATAGAACCCACATCCACTGCTTGGAAGGCAACTATGCTAACCATTGCACAATCAGGGTAACATGGCATGCAAGCGAACTGCTTTAAAAAAACACCCTCTTTTTAGTGACGTCATTAGAAAGCCACAGGTATGGATCATAAATTCACGTGTTCAGTTTGGATGTTAGTACCGCCGAGTGTAAATGTACCGAAGATCTTAAAATCGTGCGATGGCCGGGAATCGAACCCGGATCAACTGCTTGGAAGGCAACTATGCTCACCATTACACCACCATCGCACATAGGCAAGTGAGCGAACTGCTTTAGTACACAAGTTCTTCCTTAGTGACGTCACCCGAAAGCTGCAGGTCTTATCATAAATTCACGTGAACAGCTTCGAAGGTACTCTCGGAGAGTAACATGGTATCAAGTATCTTAAAAGTGTGCGATGGCCGGGAATCGAACCCGGATCAACTGCTTGGAAGGCAACTATGCTCACCATTACACCACCATCGCACGTAGGCGTCAGAGCGGACTTCATTAACACACAAATTCTTCTTTAGTGACGTCACAAGAAAGCTAGAGTTATGTGTCATAAATTTACGTGTTCAGTTTCTAAGATAGTCCCGCCGATTGTAATGGAACCGAAGATCCTAAAAGTGTGCGATGGCCGGGAATCGAACCCGGATCAACTGCTTGGAAGGCAACTATGCTAACCATTGCACAATCAGGGTAACATGGCATGCAAGCGAACTGCTTTAGAAAACACCCTCTTTTTAGTGACGTCATTAGAAAGCCACAGGTATGTATCATAAATTCGCGTGTTCAGTTTGGATGTTAGTCCCGCCGAGTGTAAATGTGTCGAAGATCTAAATATCATGCGATGGCTGGGAATCGAACGCGGATCGACTGCTTGGAAGGCAACTATGCTCACCATAACACCACAATCGCGCGTTGACACGCGAGCGAAGTACTTAAACACACAAATGCTTCCTTAGCGACGTCACCCGAAAGCTATAAGTTTGTATCATAAATTCAAGTGAACAGCTTCGAAGGTACTCTCGGAGAGTAACATGGTATCAAATATCCTAAAAGAACGATGGCCTGGAATAGAACCCACATCCACTGCTTGGAAGGCAACTATGCTAACCATTGCACAATCAGGGTAACATGGCATGCAATCGAACTGCTTTAAAAAACACCCTCTTTTTAGTGACGTCATTAGAAGGCTACAGGTATGTATCATAAATTCGCGTGTTCATTTTGTATGATAGTCCCGCCGAGTGTAAATGTACCGAAGATCTTAAAATCGTGCGATGGCCGGGAATCGAACCCGGATCAACTGCTTGGAAGGCAACTATGCTCACCATTACACCACCATCGCACACAGGCAAGTCGGCGAACTGCTTTAGTACACAAGTTCTTCTTTAGTGAGGTCACCCGAAAGCTGCAGGTTTTATCATAAATTCACGTGAACAGCTTCGAAGGTACTCTCGGAGAGTAACATGGTATCAAGTATCTTAAAGGTGCGCGATGGCCGGGAATCGAACCCGGATCAACTGCTTGGAAGGCAACTATGCTCACCATTACACCACCATCGCACGTTGGCGTCAGAGCGGACTTCATTAATACACAAATTCTTCTTTATTGACGTCACGGGAAAGCTAGAGTTACGTGTCATAAATTTACGTGTTCAGTTTCTAAGATAGTCCCGCCGATTGTAATGGAACCGAAGATCCTAAAAGTGTGCGATGGCCGGGAATCGAACCCGGATCAACTGCTTGGAAGGCAACTATGCTCACCATTACACCACCATCGCACACAGGCAAGTGAGCGAACTGCTTTAGTACACACGTTCTTCTTTAGTGACGTCACCCGAAAGCTGCAGGTTTTATCATAAATTCACGTGGACAGCTTCGAAGGTACTCTCGGAGTGTAACATGGTAGCAAGTATGTTAAACGTGTGCGATGGCCAGGAATCGAACCCGGATGAACCGCTTGGAAGGCAACTATGCTCACCATTACACCACCATCGCACATGGGCACGTAAGCGAAATAGTTTAGTACACAAGTTCTCCTTTAGTAACGTTTACGAAAGCTGCAGGTATGTATCATAAATGCACGTGTTCAGGTTACAAATTACTTATGGAGAGTGTCATGGTATCGAATATGTCAATGGTGTGCGATGGCCTGGAATAGAACCCACATCCACTGCTTGGAAGGCAACTATGCTAACCATTGCACAATCAGGGTAACATGGCATGCAAGCGAACTGCTTTAAAAAACACCCTCTTTTTAGTGACGTCATTAGATAGCCACAGGTATGTATCATAAATTCGCGTGTTCAGTTTGGATGTTAGTCCCGCCGAGTGTAAATGTACCGAAGATCTAAATATCTTGCGATGGCTGGGAATCGAACGAGGATCGACTGCTTGGAAGGCAACTATGCTCACCATAACACCACAATCGCGCGTTGACACGCGAGCGAAGTACTTAAAAACACAAATGCTTCCTTAGCGACGTCACCCGAAAGCTATAAGTTTGTATCATAAATTCAAGTGAACGGCTTCGAAGGTACTCTCGGAGAGTAACATGGTATCAAATATCTTAAAAGAACGATGGCCGGGAATCGAAACCGGATCAACTGCTTGGAAGGCAACTATGCTAACCATCACACCACCATCGCACGTTGGCGTCGGAGCGGACTCCATTAATACACAAATTCTTCTTTAGTGACGTCACAAGAAAGCTAGAGTTATGTATAACAAATTTACGTGTTCAACTTCGAAGGTACTCTCGATGAGTGTAACGGAACAGAAGATCTTAAGAGTGTGGGATGGCCGGGAATCGAACCTGGATCAAACGCTTGGAAGGCGACTATGGTCACCATTACAAAATCTGCGCAACTTGGCATGCGAGCATTCTGCTTTAAAACACACCTTTTTTTGTGACGTCACCAGAAAGCCACAGGTATGTATCATAAATTCACGTATTCAGTTTCTAAGATAGTCCGGCCGATTGTAATGGAACCGAAGATCCTAAAAGTGTGCGATGGCCGGGAATCGAACCCGGATCAACTGCTTGGAAGGCAAGTATGCTCACCATTATACCACCATCGCACATGGGCACGTAAGCGAAATAGTTTAGTACACAAGTTCTTCTTTAGTAACGTTTACGAAAGCTGCAGGTATGTATCATAAATGCACGTGTTCAGGTTACAAATTACTTACGGAGAGTGTCATGGTATCGAATATGTCAATGGTGTGCAATGGCCTGGAATAGAACCCACATCCACTGCTTGGAAGGCAACTATGCTAACCATTGCACAATCAGGGTAACATGGCATGCAAGCGAACTGCTTTAAAAAACACCCTCTTTTTAGTGACGTCATTAGAAAGCCACAGGTATGTATCATAAATTCGCGTGTTCAGTTTGGATGTTAGTCCCGCCGAGTGTAAATGTACCGAAGATCTTAAAATCGCGCAATGGCCGGGAATCGAACCAGGATCAACTGCTTGGAAGGCAACCATGCTCACCATTACACCACCATCGCACAGAGGCAGGTGAGCGAACTGCTTTAGTACACAAGTTCTTCTTTAGTGACGTCACCCGAAAGCTGCAGGTTTTATCATAAATTCACGTGAACAGCTTCGAAGGTACTCTCGGAGAGTAACATGGTATCAAGTATCTTAACAGTGTGCGATGGCCGGGAATCGAACCCGGATCAACTGCTTGGAAGGCAACTATGCTCACCACTACACCACCATCGCACGTTGGCGTCAGAGCGGACTTCATTAATACACAAATTCTTCTTTAGTGACGTCACAAGAAAGCTAGAGTTATGTGTCATAAATTTACGTGTTCGGTTTCTAGGATAGTCCCGCCGATTGTAATAGAACCGAAGATCCTAAAAGTGTGCGATGGCCGGGAATCGAACCCGGATCAACTGCTTGGAAGGCAACTATGCTCACCATTACACCACCATCGCACACAGGCAAGTCGGCGAACTGCTTTAGTACACAAGTTCTTCTTTAGTGACGTCACCCGAAAGCTGCATGTTTTATCATAAATTCACGTGAACAGCTTCGAAGGTACTCTCGGAGAGTAACATGGTATCAAGTATTTTAAAAGTGTGCGACGGCCGGGAATCGAACCCGGATCAACTGCTTGGAAGGCAACTATGCTCACCATTACACCACCATCGCACGTAGGCTTCAGAGCGGACTTCATTAACACACAAATTCTTCTTTAGTGACGTCACAAGAAAGCTAGAATTATGTGTCATAAATTTACGTGTTGAGTTTCTAAGATAGTCCCGCCGATTGTAATGGAACCGAAGATCCTAAAAGTGTGCGATGGCCGGGAATCGAACCCGGATCAAGTGCTTGGAAGGCAACTATGTTCACCATTACACCACCATCGCACATAGGCACGTAAGCGAAATAGTTTAGTACAAAAGTTCTTCTTTATTAACGTTTACAAAAGCTGAAGGTATGTATCATAAATTCACGTGTTCAGGTTACAAATTACTTATGGAGAGTGTCATGGTATCGAATATGTCAATGGTGTGCGATGGCCTGGAATCGAACCCACATCCACTGCTTGGAAGGCAACTATGCTAACCATTGCACAATCAGGGTAACATGGCATGCAAAGCGAAAGCCACAGGTCATCATCATCATCTGTTTACCCTCCAGGTTCGGTTTTTCCCTCGGACTCAGCCAGGGATCCCACCTCTACCGCCTCAAGGGCAGTGTCCTGGAGCTTCAGACTCTTGGTCGTGGGATAGAACTGGGGAGTATGACCAGTACCTCGCCCAGGCGGCCTCACCTGCTATGGTGAACAGGGGCCTTGTAGGGGGATGGGAAGATTGGAAGGGATAGGCAAGGATGAGGGAAGGAAGCGGCCGTGGTCTTAAGTTAGGGACCATCCCGGCATTCGCCTGGAGGTGAAGTGGGAAACCACGGAAAACCACTTCGAGGATGGCTGAGGTGGGAATCGAACCCACCTCTACTCAGTTGACCTCCCGAGGCTGAGTGGACACCGTTCCAGCCGTCGGACCACTTTTCAAATTTCGTGGCAGAGCCGGGAATCGAACCCGGACCTCCGGGGGTGGCAGCTAAACACGCTAACCACTACACCACAGAGGGGGCCCGAATGCCACAGGTATGTATCATAAATTGGCGTGTTCAGTTTGGATGTTAGTCCCGCCGAGTGTAAATGTACCGAAGATCTTAAAATCGTGCGATGGCCGGGAATCGAACCCGGATCAACTGCTTGGAAGGCAACTATGCTCACCATTACACCACCATCGCACACAGGCAAGTGAGCGAACTGCTTTAGTACACACGTTCTTCTTTAGTGACGTCACCCGAAAGCTGCAGGTTTTATCATAAATTCACGTGAACAGCTTGGAAGGTACTCTCGGAGTGTAACATGGTATCAAGTATCTTAAAAGTGTGCGATGGCCGGGAATCGAACCCGGATCAACTGCTTGGAAGGCAACTATGCTCACCATCACACCACCATCGCACGTTGGCTTCGGAGCGGACTCCATTAATACACAAATTCTTCTTTAGTGACGTCACAAGAAAGCTAGAGTTATGTATAACAAATTTACGTGTTCAGCTTCGAAGGTACTCTCAATGACAGTAACGGAACCGAAGATCTTAAGAGTGTGGGATGGCCGGGAATCGAACCTGGATCAAACGCTTCGAAGGCGACTATGGTCACCATTACAGAATCTGCGCAAAATGGCATGCGAGCATTCTGCTTTAAAACACACCTTTTTTGTGACGTCACCAGAAAGCCACAGGTATGTATCATAAATTCAGTATTCAGTTTCTAAGATAGTCCGGCCGATTGTAATGGAACCGAAGATCCTAAAAGTGTGCGATGGCCGGGAATCGAACCCGGATCAACTGCTTGGAAGGCAAGTATGCTCACCATTATACCACCATCGCACATGGGCACGTAAGCGAAATAGTTTAGTACACAAGTTCTTCTTTAGTAACGTTTACGAAAGCTGCAGGTATGTATCATAAATGCACGTGTTCAGGTTACAAATTACTTATGGAGAGTGTCATGGTATCGAATATGTCAATGGTGTGCAATGGCCTGGAACAGAACCCACATCCACTGCTTGGAAGGCAACTATGCTAACCATTGCACAATCAGGGTAACATGGCATGCAAGCGAACTGCTTTAAAAAAACACCCTCTTTTTAGTGACGTCATTAGAAAGCCACAGGTATGGATCATAAATTCACGTGTTCAGTTTGGATGTTAGTACCGCCGAGTGTAAATGTACCTAAGATCTTAAAATCGTGCGATGGCCGGGAATCGAACCGGGATCAACTGCTTGGAAGGCAACTATGCTCACCATTACACCACCATCGCACATGGGCACGTAAGCGAAATAGTTTAGTACACAAGTTCTTCTTTAGTAACGTTTACGAAAGCTGCAGGTATGTATCATAAATGCACGTGTTCAGGTTACAAATTACTTATGGAGAATGTCATGGTATCGAATATGTCAATGGTGTGCGATGGCCTGGAATAGAACCCACATCCACTGCTTGGAAGGCAACTATGCTAACCATTGCACAATCAGGGTAACTTGGCATGCAAGCGAACTGCTTTAAAAAACACCCTCTTTTTAGTGACGTCATTAGAAAGCCACAGGTATGTATCATAAATTCGCGTGTTCAGTTTGGATGTTAGTCCCGCCGAGTGTAAATGTGTCGAAGATCTAAATATCATGCGATGGCTGGGAATCGAACGCGGATCGACTGCTTGGAAGGCAACTATGCTCACCATAACACCACAATCGCGCGTTGACACGCGAGCGAAGTACTTAAACACACAAATGCTTCCTTAGCGACGTCACCCGAAAGCTATAAGTTTGTATCATAAATTCAAGTGAACAGCTTCGAAGGTACTCTCGGAGAGTAACATGGTATCAAATATCCTAAAAGAACGATGGCCTGGAATAGAACCCACATCCACTGCTTGGAAGGCAACTATGCTAACCATTGCACAATCAGGGTAACATGGCATGCAATCGAACTGCTTTAAAAAACAACCTCTTTTTAGTGACGTCATTAGAAGGCTACAGGTATGTATCATAAATTCGCGTGTTCATTTTGTATGATAGTCCCGCCGAGTGTAAATGTACCGAAGATCTTAAAATCGTGCGATGGCCGGGAATCGAACCCGGATCAACTGCTTGGAAGGCAACTATGCTCACCATTACACCACCATCGCACACAGGCAAGTCGGCGAACTGCTTTAGTACACAAGTTCTTCTTTAGTGAGGTCAACCGAAAGCTGCAGGTTTTATCATAAATTCACGTGAACAGCTTCGAAGGTACTCTCGGAGAGTAACATGGTATCAAGTATCTTAAAGGTGCGCGATGGCCGGGAATCGAACCCGGATCAACTGCTTGGAAGGCAACTACGCTCACCATTACACCACCATCGCACGTTGGCGTCAGAGCGGACTTCATTAATACACAAATTCTTCTTTATTGACGTCACAGGAAAGCTAGAGTTACGTGTCATAAATTTACGTGTTCAGTTTCTAAGATAGTCCCGCCGATTGTAATGGAACCGAAGATCCTAAAAGTGTGCGATGGCCGGGAATCGAACCCGGATCAACTGCTTGGAAGGCAACTATGCTCACCATTACACCACCATCGCACACAGGCAAGTGAGCGAACTGCTTTAGTACACACGTTCTTCTTTAGTGACGTCACCCGAAAGCTGCAGGTTTTATCATAAATTCACGTGGACAGCTTCGAAGGTACTCTCGGAGTGTAACATGGTAGCAAGTATGTTAAACGTGTGCGATGGCCAGGAATCGAACCCGGATGATCCGCTTGGAAGGCAACTATGCTCACCATTACACCACCATCGCACATGGGCACGTAAGCGAAATAGTTTAGTACACAAGTTCTCCTTTAGTAACGTTTACGAAAGCTGCAGGTATGTATCATAAATGCACGTGTTCAGGTTACAAATTACTTATGGAGAGTGTCATGGTATCGAATATGTCAATGGTGTGCGATGGCCTGGAATAGAACCCACATCCACTGCTTGGAAGGCAACTATGCTAACCATTGCACAATCAGGGTAACATGGCATGCAAGCGAACTGCTTTAAAAAACACCCTCTTTTTAGTGACGTCATTAGATAGCCACAGGTATGTATCATAAATTCGCGTGTTCAGTTTGGATGTTAGTCCCGCCGAGTGTAAATGTACCGAAGATCTTAAAGCCGTGCGATGGCCGAGAATCGAACCCGGCTCAACTGTTTGGAAGGCAACTATGCTCACCATAACACCACCATCGCGCGTTGACACGCGAGCGAAGTTCTTAAACACACAAATGCTTCCTTAGCGACGTCACCCGAAAGCTATAAGTTTGTATCATAAATTCAAGTGAACAGCTTCGAAGGTACTCTCGGAGGGAAACATGGTATCAAATGTATTAAAAGAACGATGGCCGGGAATCGAACCCGGATCAACTGCTTGGAAGGCAACTACGCTCACCATCACACCACCATCGCACGTTGGCGTCGGAGCGGACTCCATTAATACACAAATTCTTCTTTAGTGACGTCACAAGAAGGCTAGGGTTATGTATAACGAATTTACGTGTTCAGCTTCGAAGGTACTCTCGATGAGTGTAACGGAACCGAAGATCTTAAGAGTGTGGGATGGCCGGGAATCGAACCCGGATCAAACGCTTGGAAGGCAACTATGGTCACCATTACATAATCTGCGCAACTTGGCATGCGAGCATTCTGCCTTAAAACACACCTTTTTTTGTGACGTCACCAGAAAGCCACAGGTATGTATCATAAATTCACGTATTCAGTTTCTAAGATAGTCCCGCCGATTGTAATGGAACTGAAGATCCTAAAAGTGTGCGATGGCCGGGAATCGAACCCGGATCAACTGCTTGGAAGGCAAGTATGCTCATCATTACACCACCATCGCACATGGGCACGTAAGCGAAATAGTTTAGTACACAAGTTCTTCTTTAGTAACGTTTACGAAAGCTGCAGGTATGTATCATAAATGCACGTGTTCAGGTTACAAATTACTTATGGAGAGTGTCATGGTATCGAATATGTCAATGGTGTGCAATGGCCTGGAATAGAACCCACATCCACTGCTTGGAAGGCAACTATGCTAACCATTGCACAATCAGGGTAACATGGCATGCAAAGCGAAAGCCACAGGTCATCATCATCATCTGTTTACCCTCCAGGTTCGGTTTTTCCCTCGGACTCAGCCAGGGATCCCACCTCTACCGCCTCAAGGGCAGTGTCCTGGAGCTTCAGACTCTTGGTCGTGGGATAGAACTGGGGAGTATGACCAGTACCTCGCCCAGGCGGCCTCACCTGCTATGGTGAACAGGGGCCTTGTAGGGGGATGGGAAGATTGGAAGGGATAGGCAAGGATGAGGGAAGGAAGCGGCCGTGGTCTTAAGTTAGGGACCATCCCGGCATTCGCCTGGAGGTGAAGTGGGAAACCACGGAAAACCACTTCGAGGATGGCTGAGGTGGGAATCGAACCCACCTCTACTCAGTTGACCTCCCGAGGCTGAGTGGACCCCGTTCCAGCCGTCGGACCACTTTTCAAATTTCGTGGCAGAGCCGGGAATCGAACCCGGACCTCCGGCGGTGGCAGCTAATCACGCTAACCACTACACCACAGAGGGGGCCCGAATGCCACAGGTATGTATCATAAATTGGCGTGTTCAGTTTGGATAATAGTCCCGCCGAGTGTAAATGTACCGAAGATCTTAAAATCGTGCGATGGCCGGGAATCGAACCCGGATCAACTGCTTGGAAGGCAACTATGCTCACCATTACACCACCATCGCACACAGGCAAGTGAGCGAACTGCTTTAGTACACACGTTCTTCTTTAGTGACGTCACCCGAAAGCTGCAGGTTTTATCATAAATTCACGTGAACAGCTTGGAAGGTACTCTCGGAGTGTAACATGGTATCAAGTATCTTAAAAGTGTGCGATGGCCGGGAATCGAACCCGGATCAACTGCTTGGAAGGCAACTATGCTCACCATCACACCACCATCGCACGTTGGCTTCGGAGCGGACTCCATTAATACACAAATTCTTCTTTAGTGACGTCACAAGAAAGCTAGAGTTATGTATAACAAATTTACGTGTTCAGCTTCGAAGGTACTCTCAATGACAGTAACGGAACCGAAGATCTTAAGAGTGTGGGATGGCCGGGAATCGAACCCGGATCAAACGCTTGGAAGGCAACTATGGTCACCATTACAAAATCTGCGCAACTTGGCATGCGAGCATTCTGCCTTAAAACACACCTTTTTTTTAGTGACGTCACCAGAAAGCCACAGGTACGTATCATAAATTCACGTATTCAGTTTCTAAGATAGTCCCGCCGATTGTAATGGAACCGAAGATCCTAAAAGTGTGCGATGGCCGGGAATCGCACCCGGATCAACTGCTTGGAAGGCAAGTATGCTCGCCATTACACCACCATCGCACATGGGCACGTAAGCGAAATAGTTTAGTACACAAGTTCTTCTTTAGTAACGTTTACGAAAGCTGCAGGTATGTATCATAAATGCACGTGTTCAGGTTACAAATTACTTATGGAGAGTGTCATGGTATCGAATATGTCAATGGTGCGCGATGGCCTGGAATAGAACCCACATCCACTGCTTGGAAGGCAACTATGCTAACCATTGCACAATCAGGGTAACATGGCATGCAATCGAACTGCTTTAAAAAACAGCCTCTTTTTAGTGACGTCATTAGAAGGCCACAGGTATGTATCATAAATTCGCGTGTTCAGTTTGCATGATAGTCCCGCCGAGTGTAAATGTACCGAAGATCTTAAAATCGTGCGATGGCGGGGAATCGAACCCGTATCAACTGCTTGGAAGGCAACTATGCTCACCATTACACCACCATCGCACATTGGCATGTTAGCGAACTGCTTTAGTACACAAGTTCTTCTTTAGTGACGTCACCCGAAAGCTGCAGGTTTTATCATAAATTCACGTGAACAGCTTCGAAGGTACTCTCGGACAGAAACATGGTATCAAGTATATTAAAAGTGTGCGATGGCCGGGAATCGAACCCGGATCAACTGCTTGGAAGGCAACTATGCTCACCATCACACCACCATCGCACGTTGGCGTCGGAGCGGACTCCATTAATACACAAATTCTTCTTTAGTGACGTCACAAGAAAGCTAGAGTTATGTATAACAAATTTACGTGTTCAGCTTCGAGGGTACTCTCGATGAGTGTAACGGAACGGAAGATCTTAAGAGTGTGGGATGGCCGGGAATCGAACCTGGATCAAACGCTTGGAAGGCAACTATTGTCACCATTACAAAATCTGCGCAACTTGGCATGCGAGCATTCTGCTTTAAAACACACCTTTTTTTGTGACGTCACCAGAAAGCCACAGGTATGTATCATAAATACACGTATTCAGTTTCTAAGATATTCCGGCCGATTGTAATGGAACCGAAGATCCTAAAAGTGTGCGATGGCCGGGAATCGAACCCGGATCAAGTGCTTGGAAGGCAACTATGTTCACCATAACACCACCATCGCACATAGGCAGGTAAGCGAAATAGTATAGTACACAATATCTTCTTTAGTAACGTTTACGAAAGCTGAAGGTATGTGTCATAAATTCACGTGTTCAGGTTACAAATTACTTCTGGAGCGTGTCATGGTATCGAATATGTCAATGGTGTGCGATGGCCTGGAATCGAACCCACATCCACTGCTTGGAAGGCAACTATGCTAACCATTGCACAATCAGGGTAACATGGCATGCAAGCGAACTGCTTTAAAAAACACCCTCTTTTTAGTGACGTCATTAGAAAGCCACAGGTATGGATCATAAATTCACGTGTTCAGTTTGGATGTTAGTCCCGCCGAGTGTAAATGTACCGAAGATCTTAAAACCGTGCGATGGCCGGGAATCGAACCCGGATCAACTGGTTGGAAGGCAACTACGCTCACCATTACACCACCATCGCACACAGGCAAGTGAGCGAACTGCTTTAGTACACAAGTTCTTCTTTAGTGACGTCACCCGAAAGGTGCAGGTTTTATCATAAATTCATGTGAACAGCTTCGAAGGTACTCTCGGAGAGTAACATGGTATCAAGTATCTTAAAAGTGTGCGATGGCCGGGAATCGAACCCGGATCAACTGCTTGGAAGGCAACTATGCTCACCATTACACCACCATCGCACGTTGGCGTCAGAGCGGACTTCATTAATACACAAATTCTTCTTTAGTGACGTCACATGAAAGCTAGAATTATGTGTCATAAATTTACGTGTTCAGTTTCTAAGATAGACACGCCGATTGTAATGGAACCGAAGATCCTAAAAACGTGCGATGGCCGGGAATCGAACCCGGATCAACTGCTTGGAAGGCAACTATGCTCACCATCACACCACCATCGCACGTTGGCTTCGGAGCGGACTCCATTAATACACAAATTCTTCTTTAGTGACGTCACAAGAAAGCTAGAGTTATGTATAACGAATTTACGTGTTCAGCTTCGAAGGTACTCTCGATGAGTGTAACGGAACCGAAGATCTTAAGAGTGTGGGATGGCCGGGAATCGAACCCGGATCAAACGCTTGGAAGGCAACTATGGTCACCATTACAAAATCTGCGCAACTTGGCATGCGAGCATTCTGCCTTAAAACACACCTTTTTTTTAGTGACGTCACCAGAAAGCCACAGGTACGTATCATAAATTCACGTATTCAGTTTCTAAGATAGTCCCGCCGATTGTAATGGAACCGAAGATCCTAAAAGTGTGCGATGGCCGGGAATCGAACCCGGATCAACTGCTTGGAAGGCAACTATGCTCACCATTACACCACCATCGCACATGGGCACGTAAGCGAAATAGTTTAGTACAAAAGTTCTTCTTTAGTAACGTTTACGAAAGCTGCAGGTATGTATCACAAATGCACGTGTTCAGGTTACAAATTACTTATGGAGAGTGTCATGGTATGGAATATGTCAATGGTGCGCGATGGCCTGGAATAGAACCCACATCCACTGCTTGGAAGGCAACTATGCTAACCATTGCGCAATCAGGGTTACATGGCATGCAATCGAACTGCTTTAAAAAACACCCTCTTTTTAGTGACGTCATTAGAAGGCCACAGGTATGTATCATAAATTCGCGTGTTCAGTTTGCATGATAGTCCCGCCGAGTGTAAATGTACCGAAGATCTTAAAATCGTGCGATGGCCGGGAATCGAACCCGGATCAACTGCTTGGAAGGCAACTATGCTCACCATTACACCACCATCGCACATTGGCATGTGAGCGAACTGCTTTAGTACACATGTTCTTCTTTAGTGTCGTCACCCGAAAGCTGCAGGTTTTATCATAAATTCACGTGAACAGCTTCGAAGGTACTCTCGGAGAGTAACATGGTATCGAGTATCTTAAAAGTGTGCGATGGCCGGGAATCGAACCCGGATCAACTGCTTGGAAGGCAACTATGCTCACCATCACACCACCATCGCACGTTGGCGTCGGAGCGGACTCCATTAATACACAAATTCTTCTTTAGTGACGTCACAAGAAAGCTAGAGTTATGTATAACAAATTTACGTGTTCAGCTTCGAAGGTACTCTCGATGAGTGTAACGGAACCGAAGATCTTAAGAGTGTGGGATGGCCGGGAATCGAACCCGGATCAAACGCTTGGAAGGCAACTATGGTCACCATTACAAAATCTGCGCAACTTGGCATGCGAGCATTCTGCCTTAAAACACACCTTTTTTTTAGTGACGTCACCAGAAAGCCACAGGTACGTATCATAAATTCACGTATTCAGTTTCTAAGATAGTCCCGCCGATTGTAATGGAACCGAAGATCCTAAAAGTGTGCGATGGCCGGGAATCGAACCCGGATCAACTGCTTGGAAGGCAACTATGCTGACCATTACACCACCATCGCACATAGGCAAGTGAGCGAACTGCTTTAGTACACATGTTCTTCTTTAGTGACGTCACCCGAAAGCGGCACGTTTTATCATCACTTCACGTGAACAGCTTCGAAGGTACTCTCGGAGAGTAACATGGTATCAAGTATCTTAATAGTGTGCGATGGCCGGGAATCGAACCCGGATCAACTGCTTGGAAGGCAACTACGCTCACCATTACACCACCATCGCACGTTGACGGCAGAGCGGACTTCATTAATACACAAATTCTTCTTTAGTGACGTCACAAGAAAGCTAGAGTTATGTGTCATAAATTTACGTGTTCAGTTTCTAAGATAGTCCCGCCGATTGTAATGGAACCGAAGATCCTAAAAGTGTGCGATGGCCGGGAATCGAACCCGGATGAACTGCTTGGAAGGCAAGCATGCTCACCACTACACCACCATCGCACATGGGCACGTAAGCGAAATAGTTTCGTACACAAGTTCTTCTATACTAACGTTTACGAAAGCTGCAGGTATGTATCATAAATGCACGTGTTCAGGTTACAAATTACTTATGGAGAGTGTCATGGTATCGAATATGTCAATGGTGTGCGATGGCCTGGAATAGAACCCACATCCACTGCTTGGAAGGCAACTATGCTAACCATTGCACAATCAGGGTAACATGGCATGCAAGCGAACTGCTTTAAAAAAAACCCTCTTTTTAGTGACGTCATTAGAAAGCCACAGGTATGTATCATAAATTCGCGTGTTCAGTTTGGATGTTAGTCCCGCCGAGTGTAAATGTACCGAAGATCTTAAAACCGTGCGATGGCCGAGAATCGAACCCGGCTCAACTGTTTGGAAGGCAACTATGCTCACCATAACACCACCATCGCGCGTTGACACGC
Source organism: Anabrus simplex (assembly GCF_040414725.1). Classification (NCBI taxonomy): domain Eukaryota; kingdom Metazoa; phylum Arthropoda; class Insecta; order Orthoptera; family Tettigoniidae; genus Anabrus; species Anabrus simplex. Next base: position 629,121,216 of record NC_090265.1, on the reverse strand, counting down.
GAGCGAAGTACTTAAACACACAAATGCTTCCTTAGCGACGTCACCCGAAAGCTATAAGTTTGTATCATAAATTCAAGTGAACAGCTTCGAAGGTACTCTCGGAGGGAAACATGGTATCAAATATCTTAAAAGAACGATGGCCGGGAATCGAACCCGGATCAACTGCTTGGAAGGCAACTACGCTCACCATCACACCACCATCGCACGTTGGCGTCGGAGCGGACTCCATTAATACACAAATTCTTCTTTAGTGACGTCACAAGAAGGCTAGGGTTATGTATAACGAATTTACGTGTTCAGCTTCGAAGGTACTCTCGATGAGTGTAACGGAACCGAAGATCTTAATAGTGTGGGATGGCCGGGAATCGAACCCGGATCAAACGCTTGGAAGGCAACTATGGTCACCATTACATAATCTGCGCAACTTGGCATGCGAGCATTCTGCCTTAAAACACACCTTTTTTTGTGACATCACCAGAAAGCCACAGGTATGTATCATAAATTCACGTATTCAGTTTCTAAGATAGTCCCGCCGATTGTAATGGAACTGAAGATCCTAAAAGTGTGCGATGGCCGGGAATCGAACCCGGATCAACTGCTTGGAAGGCAAGTATGCTCATCATTACACCACCATCGCACATGGGCACGTAAGCGAAATAGTTTAGTACACAAGTTCTTCTTTAGTAACGTTTACGAAAGCTGCAGGTATGTATCATAAATGCACGTGTTCAGGTTACAAATTACTTATGGAGAGTGTCATGGTATCGAATATGTCAATGGTGTGCAATGGCCTGGAATAGAACCCACATCCACTGCTTGGAAGGCAACTATGCTAACCATTGCACAATCAGGGTAACATGGCATGCAAGCGAACTGTTTTAAAAAAACACCCTCTTTTTAGTGACGTTATTAGAAAGCCACAGGTATGTATCCTAAATTCACGTGTTCAGTTTGGATGTTAGTCCCGCCGAGTGTAAATGTACCGAAGATCTTAAAATCGTGCGATGGCCGGGAATCGAACCCGGATCAACTGCTTGGAAGGCAACTATGCTCACCATTACACCACCATCGCACACAGGCAAGTCGGCGAACTGCTTTAGTACACAAGTTCTTCTTTAGTGACGTCACCCGAAAGCTGCAGGTTTTATCATAAATTCACGTGAACAGCTTCGAAGGTACTCTCGGAGAGTAACATGGTATCAAGTATCTTAAAGGTGCGCGATGGCCGGGAATCGAACCCGGATAAACTGCTTGGAAGGCAACTATGCTCACCATTACACCACCATCGCACACAGGCAAGTGAGCGAACTGCTTTAGTACACACGTTCTTCTTTAGTGACGTCACCCGAAAGCTGCAGGTTTTATCATAAATTCACGTGAACAGCTTGGAAGGTACTCTCGGAGTGTAACATGGTATCAAGTATCTTAAACGTGTGCGATGGCCGGGAATCGAACCCGGATGAACTGCTTGGAAGGCAACTATGCTCACCATTACACCACCATCGCACATGGGCACGTAAGCGAAATAGTTTAGTACACAAGTTCTTCTTTAGTAACGTTTACGAAAGCTGCAGGTATGTATCATAAATTCACGTGTTCAGGTTACAAATTACTTATGGAGAGTGTCATGGTATCGAATATGTCAATGGTGTGCGATGGCCTGGAATCGAACCCACATCCACTGCTTGGAAGGCAAGTATGCTCACCATTCCACCACAATCGCACATGGGCACGTAAGCGAAATAGTTTAGTACACAAGTTCTTCTTTAGTAACGTTTACGAAAGCTGCTAGTATGTATTATAAATGCACGTGTTCAGGTCACAAATTACTTATGGAGAGTGTCATGGTATCGAATATGTCAATGGTGTGCAATGGCCTGGAATAGAACCCACATCCACTGCTTGGAAACCAACTATGCAAACCATTGCACCATCAGGGTAACATGGCATGCAATCGAACTGCTTTAAAAAACACCCTCTTTTTAGTGACGTCATTAGAATGCCACAGGTATGGATCATAAATTCACGTGTTCAGTTTGGATGTTAGTCCCGCCGAGTGTAAATGTACCGAAGATCTTAAAATCGTGCGATGGCCGGGAATCGAACCCGGATGAACTGCTTGGAAGGCAACTATGCTCACCATTACACCACCATCGCACATGGGCACGTAAGCGAAATAGTTTAGTACACAAGTTCTTCTTTAGTAACGCTTACGAAAGCTGCAGGTATGTATCATAAATTCACGTGTTCAGGTTATAAATTACTTATGGAGAGTGTCATGGTATCGAATATGTCAATGGTGTGCGATGGCCTGGAATCGAACCCACATCCACTGCTTGGAAGGCAAGTATGCTCACCATTACACCACCATCGCACATGGGCACGTAAGCGAAATAGTTTAGTACACAAGTTCTTCTTTAGTAACGTTTACGAAAGCTGCTGGTATGTATTATAAATGCACGTGTTCAGGTCACAAATTACTTATGGAGAGTGTCATGGTATCGAATATGTCAATGGTGTGCAATGGCCTGGAATAGAACCCACATCCACTGCTTGGAAACCAACTATGCAAACCATTGCACCATCAGGGTAACATGGCATGCAATCGAACTGCTTTAAAAAACACCCTCTTTTTAGTGACGTCATTAGAATGCCACAGGTATGGATCATAAATTCACGTGTTCAGTTTGGATGTTAGTCCCGCCGAGTGTAAATGTACCGAAGATCTTAAAATCGTGCGATGGCCGGGAATCGAACCCGGATCAACTGCTTGGAAGGCAACTATGCTCACCATTACACCACCATCGCACGTTGGCGTCAGAGCGGACTTCATTAATACACAAATTCTTCTTTAGTGACGTCATATGAAAGCTAGAATTATGTGTCATAAATTTACGTGTTCAGTTTCTAAGATAGTCCCGCCGATTGTAATGGAACCGAAGATCCTAAAAGTGTGCGATGGCCGGGAATCGAACCTGGATGTACTGCTTGGAAGGCAACTATGCTCACCATTACACCAAAATCGCACATAGGCGCGTAAGCGAAATTGTTTAGTACACAAGTTCTTCTTTAGTAACGTTTACGAAAGCTGACGGTATGTATCATAAATTCACGTGTTCGGGTTACAAATTACTTATGGAGAGTGTCATGGTATCGAATATGTCAATGGTGTGCGATGGCCTGGAATCGAACCCACATCCACTGCCTGCAAGGCAAATATGATAACCATTGCACAATCAGGGTAACATGGCATGCAAGCGAACTGCTTTAAAAAACACCCTCTTTTTAGTGACGTCGTTAGATAGCCACAGGTATGTATCATAAATTCGCGTGTTCAGTTTGGATGTTAGTCCCGCCGAGTGTAAATGTACCGAAGATCTAAATATCTTGCGATGGCTGGGAATCGAACGCGGATCAACTGCTTGGAGGGCAACTATGCTCACCATAACACCACCATCGCGCGTTGACACGCGTGCGAAGTACTTAAACACAGAAATGCTTCCTTAGCGACGTCACCCGAAGGCTATAAGTTTGTATCATAAATTCAAGTGAACAGCTTCGAAGGTACTCTCGGAGAGTAACATGGTATCAAATATCTTAAAAGAACGATGGCCGGGAATCGAACCCGGATCAACTGCTTGGAAGGCAACTATGCTCACCATCACACCACCATCGCACTTTGGCGTCCGAGCGGACTCCATTAATACACAAATTCTTCTTTAGTGACGTCACAAGAAAACTAGAGTTATGTATAACAAATTTACGTGTTCAGCTTCGAAGGTACTCTCGATGAGTGTCACGGAACAGAAGATCTTAAGAGTGTTGGATGGCCGGGAATGGAACCTGGATCAAACGCTTGGAAGGCGACTATGGTCACCATTACATAATCTGCGCAACTTGGCATGCGAGCATTCTGCTTTAAAACACACCTTTTTTTTGTGACGTCACGAGAAAGCCACAGGTATGTATCATAAATTCACGTATTCAGTTTCTAAGATAGTCCCGCCGATTGTAATGGAACCGAAGATCCTAAAAGTGTGCGATGGCCGGGAATCGAACCCGGATCAACTGCTTGGTAGGCACGTATGCTCATCATTACACCACCATCGCACATGGGCACGTAAGCGAAATAGTTTAGTACACAAGTTCTTCTTTAGTAACGTTTACGAAAGCTGCAGGTATGTATCATAAATGCACGTGTTCAGGTTACAAATTACTTATGGAGAGTGTCATGGTATCGAATATGTCAATGGTGTGCAATGGCCTGGAATAGAACCCACATCCACTGCTTGGAAGGCAACTATGCTAACCATTGCACAATCAGGGTAACTTGAAATGCAAGCGAACTGCTTTAAAAAAACACACTCTTTTTTTTGACGTCATTAGAAAGCCACAGGTATGGATCATAAATTCACGTGTTCAGTTTGGATGTTAGTCTCGCCGAGTGTAAATGTACCGAAGATCTTAAAATCGTGCGATGGCCGGGAATCGAACCCGGATCAACTGCTTGGAAGGCAACTATGCTCACCATTACACCACCATCGCACATAGGCGAGTGAGCGAACTGCTTTAGTACACATGTTCTTCTTTAGTGACGTCACCCGAAAGCGGCACGTTTTATCATCACTTCACGTGAACAGCTTCGAAGGTACTCTCGGAGAGTAACATGGTATCAAGTATCTTAATAGTGTGCGATGGCCGGGAATCGAACCCGGATCAACTGCTTGGAAGGCAACTACGCTCACCATTACACCACCATCGCACGTTGACGGCAGAGCGGACTTCATTAATACACAAATTCTTCTTTAGTGACGTCACAAGAAAGCTAGAGTTATGTGTCATAAATTTACGTGTTCAGTTTCTAAGATAGTCCCGCCGATTGTAATGGAACCGAAGATCCTAAAAGTGTGCGATGGCCGGGAATCGAACCCGGATGAACTGCTTGGAAGGCAAGCATGCTCACGACTACACCACCATCGCACATGGGCACGTAAGCGAAATAGTTTCGTACACAAGTTCTTCTATACTAACGTTTACGAAAGCTGCAGGTATGTATCATAAATGCACGTGTTCAGGTTACAAATTACTTATGGAGAGTGTCATGGTATCGAATATGTCAATGGTGTGCGATGGCCTGGAATAGAACCCACATCCACTGCTTGGAAGGCAACTATGCTAACCATTGCACAATCAGGGTAACATGGCATGCAAGCGAACTGCTTTAAAAAAAACCCTCTTTTTAGTGACGTCATTAGAAAGCCACAGGTATGTATCATAAATTCGCGTGTTCAGTTTGGATGTTAGTCCCGCCGAGTGTAAATGTACCGAAGATCTTAAAGCCGTGCGATGGCCGAGAATCGAACCCGGCTCAACTGTTTGGAAGGCAACTATGCTCACCATAACACCACCATCGCGCGTTGACACGCGAGCGAAGTACTTAAACACACAAATGCTTCCTTCGCGACGTCACCCGAAAGCTATAAGTTTGTATCATAAATTCAAGTGAACAGCTTCGAAGGTACTCTCGGAGGGAAACATGGTATCAAATATCTTAAAAGAACGATGGCCGGGAATCGAACCCGGATCAACTGCTTGGAAGGCAACTACGCTCACCATCACACCACCATCGCACGTTGGCGTCGGAGCGGACTCCATTAATACACAAATTCTTCTTTAGTGACGTCACAAGAAGGCTAGGGTTATGTATAACGAATTTACGTGTTCAGCTTCGAAGGTACTCTCGATGAGTGTAACGGAACCGAAGATCTTAAGAGTGTGGGATGGCCGGGAATCGAACCCGGATCAACTGCTTGGAAGGCAAGTATGCTCATCATTACACCACCATCGCACATGGGCACGTAAGCGAAATAGTTTAGTACACAAGTTCTTCTTTAGTAACGTTTACGAAAGCTGCAGGTATGTATCATAAATGCACGTGTTCAGGTTACAAATTACTTATGGAGAGTGTCATGGTATCGAATATGTCAATGGTGTGCAATGGCCTGGAATAGAACCCACATCCACTGCTTGGAAGGCAACTATGCTAACCATTGCACAATCAGGGTACCATGGCATGCAAGCGAACTGTTTTAAAAAAACACCCTTTTTTAGTGACGTTATTAGAAAGCCACAGGTATGTATCCTAAATTCACGTGTTCAGTTTGGATGTTAGTCCCGCCGAGTGTAAATGTACCGAAGATCTTAAAATCGTGCGATGGCCGGGAATCGAACCCGGATCAACTGCTTGGAAGGCAACTATGCTCACCATTACACCACCATCGCACACAGGCAAGTCGGCGAACTGCTTTAGTACACAAGTTCTTCTTTAGTGACGTCACCCGAAAGCTGCAGGTTTTATCATAAATTCACGTGAACAGCTTCGAAGGTACTCTCGGAGAGTAACATGGTATCAAGTATCTTAAAGGTGCGCGATGGCCGGGAATCGAACCCGGATAAACTGCTTGGAAGGCAACTATGCTCACCATTACACCACCATCGCACACAGGCAAGTGAGCGAACTGCTTTAGTACACACGTTCTTCTTTAGTGACGTCACCCGAAAGCTGCAGGTTTTATCATAAATTCACGTGAACAGCTTGGAAGGTACTCTTGGAGTGTAACATGGTATCAAGTATCTTAAACGTGTGCGATGGCCGGGAATCGAACCCGGATGAACTGCTTGGAAGGCAACTATGCTCACCATTACACCACCATCGCACATGGGCACGTAAGCGAAATAGTTTAGTACACAAGTTCTTCTTTAGTAACGTTTACGAAAGCTGCAGGTATGTATCATAAATTCACGTGTTCAGGTTACAAATTACTTATGGAGAGTGTCATGGTATCGAATATGTCAATGGTGTGCGATGGCCTGGAATCGAACCCACATCCACTGCTTGGAAGGCAAGTATGCTCACCATTACACCACCATCGCACATGGGCACGTAAGCGAAATAGTTTAGTACACAAGTTCTTCTTTAGTAACGTTTACGAAAGCTGCTGGTATGTATTATAAATGCACGTGTTCAGGTCACAAATTACTTATGGAGAGTGTCATGGTATCGAATATGTCAATGGTGTGCAATGGCCTGGAATAGAACCCATTTCCACTGCTTGGAAACCAACTATGCAAACCATTGCACCATCAGGGTAACATGGCATGCAATCGAACTGCTTTAAAAAACACCCTCTTTTTAGTGACGTCATTAGAATGCCACAGGTATGGATCATAAATTCACGTGTTCAGTTTGGATGTTAGTCCCGCCGAGTGTAAATGTACCGAAGATCTTAAAATCGTGCGATGGCCGGGAATCGAACCCGGATCAACTGCTTGGAAGGCAACTATGCTCACCATTACACCACCATCGCACGTTGGCGTCAGAGCGGACTTCATTAATACACAAATTCTTCTTTAGTGACGTCACATGAAAGCTAGAATTATGTGTCATAAATTTACGTGTTCAGTTTCTAAGATAGTCCCGCCGATTGTAATGGAACTGAAGATCCTAAAAGTGTGCGATGGCCGGGAATCGAACCTGGATGAACTGCTTGGAAGGCAACTATGCTCACCATTACACCAAAATCGCACATAGGCGCGTAAGCGAAATTGTTTAGTACACAAGTTCTTCTTTAGTAACGTTTACGAAAGCTGACGGTATGTATCATAAATTCACGTGTTCGGGTTACAAATTACTTATGGAGAGTGTCATGGTATCGAATATGTCAATGGTGTGCGATGGCCTGGAATCGAACCCATATCCACTGCCTGCAAGGCAAATATGATAACCATTGCACAATCAGGGTAACATGGCATGCAAGCGAACTGCTTTAAAAAACACCCTCTTTTTAGTGACGTCATTAGATAGCCACAGGTATGTATCATAAATTCGCGTGTTCAGTTTGGATGTTAGTCCCGCCGAGTGTAAATGTACCGAAGATCTAAATATCTTGCGATGGCTGGGAATCGAACGCGGATCAACTGCTTGGAAGGCAACTATGCTCACCATAACACCACCATCGCGCGTTGACACGCGTGCGAAGTACTTAAACACAGAAATGCTTCCTTAGCGACGTCACCCGAAGGCTATAAGTTTGTATCATAAATTCAAGTGAACAGCTTCGAAGGTACTCTCGGAGAGTAACATGGTATCAAATATCTTAAAAGAACGATGGCCGGGAATCGAACCCGGATCAACTGCTTGGAAGGCAACTATGCTCACCATCACACCACCATCGCACTTTGGCGTCCGAGCGGACTCCATTAATACACAAATTCTTCTTTAGTGACGTCACAAGAAAACTAGAGTTATGTATAACAAATTTACGTGTTCAGCTTCGAAGGTACTCTCGATGAGTGTCACGGAACAGAAGATCTTAAGAGTGTTGGATGGCCGGGAATGGAACCTGGATCAAACGCTTGGAAGGCGACTATGGTCACCATTACATAATCTGCGCAACTTGGCATGCGAGCATTCTGCTTTAAAACACACCTTTTTTTGTGACGTCACGAGAAAGCCACAGGTATGTATCATAAATTCACGTATTCATTTTCTAAGATAGTCCCGCCGATTGTAATGGAACCGAAGATCCTAAAAGTGTGCGATGGCCGGGAATCGAACCCGGATCAACTGCTTGGTAGGCACGTATGCTCATCATTACACCACCATCGCACATGGGCACGTAAGCGAAATAGTTTAGTACACAAGTTCTTCTTTAGTAACGTTTACGAAAGCTGCAGGTATGTATCATAAATGCACGTGTTCAGGTTACAAATTACTTATGGAGAGTGTCATGGTATCGAATATGTCAATGGTGTGCAATGGCCTGGAATAGAACCCACATCCACTGCTTGGAAGGCAACTATGCTAACCATTGCACAATCAGGGTAACTTGAAATGCAAGCGAACTGCTTTAAAAAAACACACTCTTTTTTTTGACGTCATTAGAAAGCCACAGGTATGGATCATAAATTCACGTGTTCAGTTTGGATGTTAGTCTCGCCGAGTGTAAATGTACCGAAGATCTTAAAATCGTGCGATGGCCGGGAATCGAACCCGGATCAACTGCTTGGAAGGCAACTATGCTCACCATTACACCACCATCGCACATAGGCGAGTGAGCGAACTGCTTTAGTACACAAGTTCTTCCTTAGTGACGTCACCCGAAAGCTGCAGGCTTTATCATATATTCACGTGAACAGCTTCGAAGGTACTCTCGGAGAGTAACATGGTATCAAGTATCTTAAAAGTGTGCGATGGCCGGGAATCGAACCCGGATCAACTGCTTGGAAGGCAACTACGCTCACCATTACACCACCATCGCACGTAGGCGTCAGAGCAGACTTCATTAACACACAAATTCTTCTTTAGTGACGTCACAAGAAAGCTAGAGTTATGTGTCATAAATTTACGTGTTCAGTTTCTAAGATAGTCCCGCCGATTGTAATGGAACCGAAGATCCTAAAAGTGTGCGATGGCCGGGAATCGAACCCGGATCAAGTGCTTGGAAGGCAACTATGTTCACCATTACACCACCATCGCACATAGGCAGGTAAGCGAAATAGTTTAGTACACAAGATCTTCTTTAGTAACGTTTACGAAAGCTGAAGGTATGTATCGTAATTCACGTGTTCAGGTTAGAAATTACTTATGGAGAGTGTCATGGTATCGAATATGTCAATGGTGTGCGACGGCCTGGAATCGAACCCACATCCACTGCTTGGAAGGCAACTATGCTAACCATTGCACAATCAGGGTAACATGGCATGCAAGCGAACTGCTTTAAAAAACACCCTCTTTTTAGTGACGTCATTAGATAGCCACAGGTATGTATCATAAATTCACGTGTTCAGTTTGGATGTTAGTCCCGCCGAGTGTAAATGTACCTAAGATCTTAAAATCGTGCGATGGCCGTGAATCGAACCCGGATCAACTGCTTGGAAGGCAACTATGCTCACCATTACACCACCATCGCACATGGGCACGTAAGCGAAATAGTTTAGTACACAAGTTCTTCTATACTAACGTTTACGAAAGCTGCAGGTATGTATCATAAATGCACGTGTTCAGGTTACAAATTACT